>NW_017308201.1:251570-259432 GCF_000935625.1 Nanorana parkeri | reverse complement strand
TAGGTCACGTCAGCCATCCAGCACGCCGCGCATGCGCCCCAATCAGAACATCTCTTGTACCACCTTCTCCTCTTAATCTCTCCCCTCAGTACACATGTCCTTTTCCCCCAGTGAGAACAAGCATTTTATTTAGAATAATGGCGTGTGTTTATAATACAGTGCTGTAGCAAACCAATTACCATTCAATTAGGCCCTTTTCACACAGTTTTTCAGGCGGACCTGATTGGATGTCCAATGTAAGTCTATGGGCAGCCGTGTGTAAACGGACGAGTGTGCATTTATACCCGGTTACCCCTGCATCTGGCCGGGTCTGGAGGAACAAACGGAACAGTGTCCCGTTTCAACGCATTGGAGGTAATCTGATGTAAACGGACACATGTCCGATTCCATCCGATTCCCCATAGACTGGCATAGGGTCAGGTAAGCATGAAGGTTAATTTATTAACCTGTATTTGTGGAAGGGGATTATAGCTATTTAAACTCCTCCTCTTCCCTTTCCTGCCTGATGTTGTAGGGTAAGCGTTTGTCTTTTGAACAAGAGGAAGCTGTATTCCACTTCGGGGTCAGGGGTCAGGTCACGCTGCATGGGTCTGTTTTCAGCATGCTACAGCTTAATCGATCTCTTCTATACTCATTCGTATTGCACTTTGCTCCGATCCATCTTAGGTAACAGTAAAGGTAGGAATAACCCATGATTGCATGGTTTCAGCAAGTAATCAATTTCAGGAAAGGTGCCTTTTTACAGTTCAGGTATCCTAATATAGGTTTCAAAGCAGATTCAGAGAACAGGTTTCTTGCGCTCTCTCTCTGTTTGACCTTTCCAAGACTGATTTACAAGCACCTGTGTTCTCCTGCAGGACAGTTAACCCTTCACACATCTATGCTGACAGGTTTTACCTGACAATTGTTCAATACATGTGGGGGTAGCCATACACCTTACAGCCATGGTATTACTTTTTTGTGCAGACATCTCACCCTCGTTCAATTTTCTTACAACTAGCCTATCATGCACAAACCAATGTAGTTCACAATTAACGCTCGTCAGCACCGCCACTAACCTGTCAATTTCTTCATCCAATTAGACAAACGTTTTCTAGCCTGCTTGGAAGACAAAAATCTGCCAGTTGTACAGTAATGGAGGTTGTTCACTACCCATCAACTGGCAGGTTTTCTGACAAACAAAATTGCAGATAAGAATCTCCAGATGGTTGTAAGGTGTAGGGGCACCTTTTAGAGTCTTTACTTAATATGCACTCATTCATAGGTCTAACCATATTTTTCTATTGTGGAACTTATGTTTCATAATCACTTGTCCTGTATGATATTTATCAAATTATTACTTGAGTTTTGCTTTTTAATTTGTGACCCTTTTTATCCTTCGTCAGCCAGAAGTATACATTATTCTGCCCACAATTTGCAACGTTATAGTTATGCTATGGTATTTTGGTTGCCACTCAACCTTGATAGAGTTAATAAGGCTGCATTGAAACTTTTGGCAAACTGCACGTGTTTAAAAAAAAAAGAGAATAAAAAAAAGCATCCAGTACCATGCATTGTGCCTATCCTGCTATGTATGATGCCATGTGTTGTGCTGAAATTTTGCATATTTGATATAAGTTGTGTTGAAAGGATTAAAGGTACATTTCTTTTCTCAGCATACAGAGGCCTTGTCTGAGGTGTAGTGCCCTCACTCAGGCACCCGATGCCTCATGTTGTGTTTCCCCTGTCTTGCTTCCAGGTACCCAGGCCTTGGGCAAGGTGTAGTGCCCTCGCTCAGGCACCTGAGGCCTCATGTTGTGGCTTCCCTTGACTCACTCCCAGGTACATCTCTCTCGGGTTCCAAGGCCTTGTCCGAGGTCAAGTGCCCTCACTCAGGCACGCGATACCTCATGTGGGTTCCTATTCGTTGGTTGTGGGCCCCTTTTCCTCAATGCCCGTTTCTAGGTTTGTTTGTCTTCTCTAGTTGTAAGTTTTGTGCAGTCTGTCCAAGCATGAGACCCATCACTTGGGACTAAATTAAATGTAGTCATGACCACTAGGTCTATAGCCGGAGTATTTTAACAACACTTGTAGTATTTTTCCTATGTTATCATATCAAGTCCACGTCTAGGTCTGTATGTTTTCTGTACGTTTTAGATAGGGAGGTGTCTTATTTAACCTGTGTTCGTCCTCACATGGTGTAGCTGATGTATCAATGTCTGCGTCTGTCTTGTGACTGCTTTTCAGTCCTCTGTCAGTGCAACTAAAGTTGCATGTGTGTAATTGTAACGTCCAGTTAGTCTTGCTCTAGTCAAGTGTGTGTTTCTGTCATGTCATGGTTATAGTCTGCCTGCCTGTACTATATTAAGATATTCCTAACTCCACATTGCACCAACTCTGTGCTGGAGAAGCTGCATTCACAATGGCAGCCACATTTAGTTACTATCAGTTGTACTTTTATATTACATGCACATAGGTTGACAAAGATTGGTCTCAGTGATTTTCAACTGCATATAAGCAAGATTTGATATTCTAACAAGTGAAGTTTTCCATTTAAAGGAGAACTATGGGGTCAGGGCTTTTCCCCATAGTTCTCCTTAGGGTAACGGGAGGACACAAGCTAGCGTGATCGGAGCGGGGAGAGGGGAATCCAGCCCCTCCCCTGTCACGGCAGAGAGCTGTGACAGGATCGAGAGGTGAGCGAACACGGTATGTGTTCGCTCACATCCCGATCTACTGATGCCGACCTGTGACAGTCTCATTGTCACAGGTCGGCTAGAACTATGAGGTGAGTGAAAAGCACTCCCCTCATAGTTCTCCTTTTAATCTTGTTGTACAGCTCCGCTATACTAATGTCTGGCACGGGTCACATTAATTACTCCCTAGATTTCCGCAGTTATGCTCACTGATGGGTAGAAGACCTAGTTTGTGGTCCCCCCTCAATTATGGACCTGGCTTGTCAGATAAATGCTGCCTCTGTAGCTTTATCATGTTCTTTTGGCCTGGTTAAAATACCAAGTACATCGGTGTTCTTCATGCTATTCACGTCCTGCCTCTCGCTCAGATAAAGACGACACTAGTGTTCGACTGCTCAGTTACATAGTGTGACTTATTCTGCATGAATTGCTATATGTTACTCAAATTAACTCTGTTAAATTCTAATCTATCTGTTTTATTTTTGCCCTATTTTAGTTGTACCTAAACAATGAGGCCACAGACTCACCTCAGGCCACGTTAGCTCATCAGCACAACTCCGTCCATATCAAATTATCCCTTAGACGGTGTTCTTATACACAACCATAAGTATAATGAAATCTGTTCTTTTCACTAACCATGTGACCAAATAAATAAATTCCGGTTTTATAAAAATATATACGATGTGTCTCTAGAAAGCAGCAAATCAAACTTTAATTCTCCAACTGTTGCCTCAGTACACATCTGGCGGCAACTGTCATTGGATTACATGAGGAATTTGTGAGACCCAGCAATCCAGCCCCAGTGTATATGGGGCCTTAGTTTACAAAATCTGTGGCAATCTGCATATTTCTGTCACAGAGCAGAAGCAACCGGGGGACGAGGCAGTAAAGCATTTGCAACACTTTTCTGGCGTTATGGTCGCATTAAAAGAGTCCTGCACCAAATTCATGAAAGCCGGGTGACAGTTCTCTTATTTCCAATGTGTGCAACAAATTCAGTGCATTCTGCCACTATGGCTTTGACAAATTAATTTACCACTTATAGACAGAAGGCCGGTCCGCAGCCCCACTGTTCTGGTAGGATGTATGGGTACCTGTGCCACGCAGAATCATTGGAGAGCAGCAGCTTCAGGCATATAGCTGATCTGTGCCTTGTGATGGGTTATCACAGCAAACCCTCCCCTTCCTCTTACATTACATTGTCAAGCCCTCTCCTTACTCTTACGTTACATTGTCAAGCCCTCCCCTTCCTCTTACATTGCCAAGACCTCCACTTCCTCTTACATTGCAAGCCCTCCCCTTCTTCTTACGTTACATTGCCAAGCCCTCCTTCCTCTTACATTACATTGCCAAGCCCTCCACTTCCTCTTATATTGCCAAGCGCTCCTTTCTCTTGCATTACCAAGCCCTCCACTTCCTCTTACATTGCCAAGCCCTCCTTCCTCTTGCATTACATTTCCAAGCCCTCCACTTCCTCTTACATTGCCAAGCGCTCCTTCCACTTCCTCTTACATTGCCAAGCCCTCCTTCCTCTTACATTACATTACCAAGCCCTCTCCTTCCTCTTACATTGCCACGCCCTCCCCTTTCTCTGACATTGCCACGCCCTCCCCTTCATCTTGCATTGCCAAGCCCTCCTTCCTCTTACATTACATTACCAAGCCCTCCCCTTCCTCTTACATTATATTGCCAAGCCCTCCCCTTCCTCTTACATTATATTGCCAAGCCCTCCCCTTCCTCTTACATTATATTGCCAACCCCTCCCCTTCCTCTTACATTGCCAAGCCTCCCCTTCCTCTTACATTACATTGCCAAGCTCTCTCCTCAATACTGGCATGTTTCTTCATTTTAAAAAAATTGCAGCAAAAAATCAAATCATCTTTGCAAAAAAGGAGTCATTTTGGCAGTTACTCACTGTGCTGACATTTTCATTTGATATGTTTTATAACGGATATAAAAGGAATATAATTAATTTTACTTTTTTTGGTCTTTTTTTTTCCTTTTTATATAGTAAAAAAAAAAAATTCACCAATAAAAGATTAATCTTTCAAAAGTTGATATAAAATGAATTTGGTTACAGTGTTATATGACGGAGTAGTTTTCTGACAAACTATTACAGCAGTGAAAACTGAAAAGTGGCCTTGAAATGAAGGAGGTTTAATATGTCTGTACTGAAGAAACACCGCCATGTTGGTGATAAGAAATGTGGAGGGAGGTAAGTAAGACCTCTTCCATCTTGGAGTAAAATGTGTCACATATGTGGGTATTGTGTCGCAGACAAAACTCCATGAATCTGTCACAATCACACAATCTGTCACACAGATGGGAGACAGGTTTCTAATAATTGTTGGAATTGGAAGCAATTGATTTACATATTGCTGTGTGATTGTTTTGAATAACCTTTTCTGGATTTTCTCTTTCAGTAAAGGTGAAATAAATATTGTGAAGTTGATTCCTGTCAGTACAACCAGAACAGTTCATGGCGATGTTAATATTGTGTGTATTTCCAGCTGACTGGGAAGCAGCAGTGTGCATATAATCACAAGGTATCTATAGATGTGTGTTTACTCCTCAGCACCTCTATGAAACAAGCCGAGCTGGCAGATGGTAATAGAAGGATTGATCTGCTTCCTTTCTTCAATGCCCACAGACCGTCAATGACGTGAACATGGCGACAGCTGGCCATGACACTCCGTAAAATAACAGGTGTCAGAACAGAGCCAACATAGAGGTTTTGTGTTTCCCTGGTAAGGGCTAAGATAATTGTATAGGCTATATTCACACATTAGCTGTACACAAATATACTCTGATACCAAATGTGTGTCCGCAATGTGTATACAGCTGCTGGACAGATTGAGTGAATATACATGTGGCATATCCCATGTATCTGGCTGCAAAGAGGGAAAGAAGAACAAAATCTGTATGTACAGTACATGCTGACATGGAGGGAGGAAGGTGGCAGAAGTAAATATGGCTACCAGTTGGGGGGTGGAGAGAAGAATTATGTATATGGCTGACAGTGGGAGGAGGTATGGAGATCTATTGTACATGTAGTGCTGCCAAGAAGAGGGATTAAGAAAAGTAATGTATTTATGGTTTCCAGGGAAAGGGTGGAGAAAATGAATGAATATATGGTTTTCGAGAAAGGGGGGTGGAGAGAAGTAATATGTATATGGTTTTTTCTGAGGTGGTGAGAAGTAATGTATATATGGTTTCCGGGGGGGGGGAATGGAGAGAAGTAATGTATATACGGTATAAATGGCGGGAATGGAGAGAAGTAATGTATATATGGTATCCAGGAAGGGGTGAGAAGTATTGTGTATATAGGTTCTGTGGGGCCATAGAGTGAAGACAAGTAATGCAAAAAAATTTTTCAACTGAGGTGGGGGATGTTGAGAAGTAGTGAGTGGTATTAGCAGGATCCCTGATGCCTTCCTTGTTCTCATTTTTGTTCTGGAGATATGTTCTCCTTAAACTATAGTCAGTCCCACTCACAGACAGCAGTACGTGATTTCCACTAGGGATGTTCAGATACCAGTACCGATACTTGGCATTTTCACGAGAGCTATATATAGCTAGGTGTGCAGCGCTCGGGGTCACCAATAAGTGAATTAAATCAGTGTTGGCAAAAATATATATATAAACATCAAAATAGTGAACATAAATCTCAACTTGTGCCAATAGTGTATAAATTAAATCAAATATATTGCTAAACAGTGATGCATCAGATATATGAAAAACATATAAAGAACATATAAAAGTGAAAACAATCTCAAATATATCAATTAAAGTGATATATAACAAAGTGAGTCCAAAGGTGATTCAAAGTGGGTTCAGAAATCCATAATTAATGATTAAACGTGAATCCAAAAAAAACTCTTCACTTGTGAATCCAAAATGATTGAAAATTTCCAGTGTGTCTATTAAATCCCACACCGACGTGTCCACATCTAAGTCCCCTCTGGGATGCGCACTCACCAGACCAGGATGATTATAAGCAGAGAGAGATGACCGTTGGTAATCCTACAGCCGTCCCGTACTCATCACATCAGACGGAAATTGCACCAGGTAGAATGTATTTTGGGCACATTTTCTGCAGTTCAGGACTTCTATATATCAGGTTATAAGGTATTGTTGGCTGCTGTCTAGATCAATACAAACACACAACCCAGTGGCAAGCCACTCCCCTTGCTTGCCAAGGGGGAGTGCTTGCCACTGGGTTGTGTGTTTGTAGTTCACAATAGATCAATACAGCCACCTGTAAGAACAAATAGGAAAGCAAAGCTCTGCAAACCTTCATATATGAATGACATTTCTTCGCTTTATTATTAATTTACTGCAAGTATAAGGAAAGTGTTCCACTAAAGAGGTGAACTGTTCATGAGTGGCTAAAAACACGGACATCCTTCTCTGTCTGATCTCCTGGGAGAAAGTTTGATTATAAAAGTCTTTTGACTAATGATGGATATCTGTTGGGGATCATACTGAACCCCGATGCCAGTTCATTTTTTATAGATACCAAATTTTAAGGTGATTGTAATATAATGCAAATTTTTGTGCAATATTGATGATTCCTTGCTAACTATGTCTCTATTTTGCCGGATGCCAATGGGCCTCTTCTCCACCTCCTCCACCCAAACCCATGCTGCCAACTTGCCTTGCAGACGTCATCAGTTGTGGTCTTCTTCTTTCATGTTTTTGCCACCGGCCCACTGATGACATCAGCGTAGGGATGCCACTTGTCTGGGATTCACCCGGATAGTCTGGGTTTTAAATGTTGTGTCCGGGTTTCATGAAACCAGGACACAAGATGTCAGGCAGACGGGCAATCCTGTGACAGTCTCATTGTCACAGGTCGGCTAGAACTATGAGGTGAGTGAAAAGCACTCACCTCATAATTCTCCAAGTTAGGGGCTACTGGCCCCCCACTGAAAATAGTCTTGAATGTGATATTTACATATGAATGAGTGGCACTATTTACATATAAGCCGCGACTCATTCTCCCCAAAACATCTCTGTGCGTCACTAGAGTGTTCGGGTTTTGATGGAAAAAAAGGTGGCAACCCTACATCAGCGCCAGCTCTGTGTTGAAGGAAAAAAGAATGAATGCGCTTTTCCTCAAGATCTATTTCCTCTCTCACCACTCACTTTTCCCACCAGAGGGAAATGTAATAACACACCCCCCCC
>NW_017308201.1:248451-251528 GCF_000935625.1 Nanorana parkeri | reverse complement strand
AAGGAAAAAGTAAAACACCCCCCCCCCCCCCCCCTCCATAGTAGTTTGACTTTGATTCATTATTAAAAACCAATTCTGAGAGTTTACCACTTTAACTTCATATTGAAAATACTCATCTCCTCCTGAGCCCTATTTACACACTGATTGTATTTTAAAGGTTTTCAATCACATTCTCCTTTTCCTTAAGACTGTACATATTAGGTTCCTGCAGTCTCTCCTGATATGTTTATCCCTCAGAATTTTCACCAATTTTGTTGCTCATCTCTGGACTCATTCTGTCATCAATATATTTTCACAGGTTAAGTCTCCAAAACTGCATAGTCTTCTAAATGAGATCTAACTAAGGATCTATATGGGGAATTGGGGCCTCCCTCCTTCTGATGATGATCCCTCTAGTGATAACTAAAGATCTATATGGGGAGTTGCGGCCTCCCTCCTCCTGCTGATGATCCCTCTAGTGATAACTAAAGATAGATATGGGGAATTGGGGCCTCCCTCCTTCGGCTGATGATCCCTCTAGTGATAACTAAAGATCTATATGGGGAATTGGGGCCTCCCTCTTTCTGCTGCTGATCCCTCTAGTGATAACTCAAGATCTTGCAAAACACAAACAGACCCGCGCCCTTTTCTTGTGTGATACTGTTTATTCAATGCAAAAAGCATACAAGATAAAAGACTACTACCAGCAACATATTGAGCCATAGGACGTCCTGCTGGTGATCCTTCTAATATAGGGGAACCAGGACCTCCTTTCTCCTGGAAGTGAATCGTCTAAGTCAGGGGTGCCCACAAGGTCGATCGCGATCTACCAGTCGATCGCTTAGCGATCACTGGCAGATCGCCATGTCCTCTGCTCCCGCCGCTTCTCTGGATCCCCGCTGCTCTCCCCAGCGGGGATCCGAGAAGAAGTGAAGGAACCGGCGGCGGGGGAGGGTGGAGCACGGAGCCGCTGTCACAGAACTAATGCAGAGCGGTGAGGAGAGAGAGAGAGACGCTCGGCCAGGATCTGACAGCCGGCGCCTCTCTCTTCCCTCACTGCTCGTCCGTTCTGTCACAGCAGCTCCGCCCCCCCCGGCTGAAGTGCTCTTTCACTTCTCGTCGGATCCCCCGCTGCCTCTGCCCGGGAGAGCAGGTTGATCCAGAGGAGAAGCTGAGCCCCCTTGTGCGTGGACGAGCGGCAGAGGATCGGTACATGTCACTAGTATGTACCAATCCTCTGTGTAGGACAAACACTGGAGCGATCGGCTGATCACTCCAGTGTTTGTAAATAACTGGGGACACATAGTACTATGTGTCCCCAGTTATAAATGAATGAACAGGATGTGATTTACATCACCTCCTGTTCATTCATAAGTTTCTCAATGGGGAGAAGCACTCTGTACAGAGGCTCCTCCCCATTCAGAAACAGCTTGATAGTAAAATATTTTCTTAATGAATGGGAAGCCTCTGTGCTTTCCATTCATTTAGAATAGAGGCTGCAGAAAAAAAGATTGAGGACTTTGTGTCCTCAATTTCTTTTTCTATTTTAAAAGGGAAATATCAGGGGGCTTTTTAGACCCCTAATATTTCCCCGAAGCCCCCCCAAGAGTAAAAAAAAAAAAAAAATTACGAAAATTAAAAAAAATGAAAATAAATAATGAAAATAAAATAAACAAATAGTAAAAAATAAATTTAAAAAACGTTGTTTTTTTTCTTGCCTCAGGCAAAAAAAGGAGCTGGCTATGGCTATGCTCCCGTGGTGCTCATGCGGCTGCCGGCTGAATGTGTCAGACGCTGCAGATGGAAAGGTGCAGGACACCCCATGTGCAACGTCGGCCACACGAGCACCACGGGAGGACAGGACGCCGGGACCTGTAATGTACTGGAATGCACTGGAATGTAAGCAGGCCGACTCCCTGTGTTCAGGTGCGGGAGGGGGTGTGGAACTGTATTGAAGTCAATGGCATCGCCCACAGTGCGATCGCCTGCACTCGGAACGCAGGCACATTAGTGCCTGCATTCCGGTCCAGTGCGATCTGCAAAAATAGTGCTCGCAGCATTTTTGCGGATCGCACTGGACTGGAACACAGGCACCAATGCAGGCGATCGCACTGTGGGCGAGGGGCCTGCCTGCGCAGCCCACGCCCCCTCCGGCCCCTGAATGCAGGTGTTTTTTCGTTGGTAGATCTCCAGACGAAAAATAGTGGGCGCCCCTGGTCTAAGTGATAGCTAAAGATCTATATGGGAGAATCGGGACCTCCTTCCTCCTGCTGGTGATCCCTCTAGTGATAGCTAAAGATCTATATAGGAGAATCGGGACCTCCTTCCTCCTGCTGGTGATCCCTCTAGTGATAGCTAAAGATCTATATAGGAGAATCGGGACCTCCTTCCTCCTGCTGGTGATCCCTCTAGTGATAGCTAAAGATCTATATAGGAGAATCAGCACCTCCTTCCTTTGGCTGGGGATCCCTCTAGTGATATCTGAAGATCTATATAGGAGAATCAGGACCCCCTTCTTCCTGCTGGGGATCCCTTTAGTGATATCTAAATAGCTATAGGAGAATCAGGACCTCCTTCCTCATGCTGGGGATCCCTCTAGTGCAGGGGCGCCCACAATTTTTCGTCTGGAGATCTACTTTTCAAATGACGAACTCAATGAGATCTACCAACAAAAAAAACACCTGCATTCAGGGGCAGGAGGGGGAGTGGTGGTGTATTGATGTCAATGGCACCGCAGGCAGCCCCCTCACCCACAGTGCGATCACCTGCATCCGTAACCCAGGCACATTAGTGCCTGCGTTCAAGTCGAGTGCGATCCGCAAAAATGCTGCAAGCACTATTTTTGCAGATCACACTGGACCGGAATGCAGGCACTAAGGTGCCTGCGTTCCGGGTGCGGGCGATCGCACTGTGGGCGGGGGGCATGCCTGCGGTGCCATTGACTTCATTACAACCCCACACCCCCTCCCGCCCCTGAACGCAGGGAGTTGGTCGGCTTACATTCCAGTGCGTCCTAGAGGCGCCGGCGTCTTGTGCTCGTGTGGCCCGACGTTGCACATGGGGAGAGGTGTCCTGCCGCTTCTATCTGCGGCGTCTAA
>NW_017308201.1:248040-248248 GCF_000935625.1 Nanorana parkeri | reverse complement strand
GGTTCAGCTTCTCCCATGGATCCCCCCTGCTCTCAGCGGGGGATCCGACACGAAGCACTTCAGCCGCAGGGAGGAGCCGCTGTCAAAGAACTAAGGCCAAGCGGTGAGAGAGGCGCCGGCTGCCAGATCCAGACCGAGTGGCTCTCTCTCTCCCCCCTCACCGCTCGGTATTAGTTCTGTGACAGTGGCTCCGCCCTCCCCCCCCCCC
>NW_017308201.1:244657-247980 GCF_000935625.1 Nanorana parkeri | reverse complement strand
GGCTCCTTCACTTCTTCTCGGATCCCCTCTGCATACAGATGGGGAGAGCAGCGGGGATCCAGAGAAGCCCCACCGGCAGGAGGAGAGGACATTGCGATCCACCAGTGATCGCGATCGACCTTATGGGCACCCCTGCTCTAGTGATATCTAAGGACCTATATAGGGAAAACAGGACCTCCCTTCCTCCTGCTGGTGATCCCTCTAGTGATAACTAAAGATCTGTATAGAGGAATCAGGACCTACTGCTGGTGATCTTTCTAGTGATATCTAAAGATCTATATAGAGGAATCAGGGCCTCCTTCCTTCGGCTGGGGATCCCTCTAATATAGAAGAATCAGGACCTCCTTTTTCCTGGAAGTGATCCCTATAGTAAAAGCTAAAGATCTATATAGGGGAATAAGAACCAGATCATCCTGCTGGTGATTTCTCTGGCAATGCACCCCAGAGTTTGCAACCATCTGATATAAGCACACCATTTCCTTGTGTTGGAATAAAGCTCTACCCCGTAATATAATATAACAGGGATCATTTGAAGCATTTCATATGTCTGCAGTTGGAAAACTATGAATATGTTGGATGTAACACACTCTGCTGTTGGCAATGGTATATGATGTGACTGTCAATGACACCCTAGGTAAAGGTCAGGTACTCTGGTGTAATATCTGGATTACAGGCTATGGATTCCATGTAAATAAGATTCCTGTAAGACCACCCCACCATAGGCACCTGGTGCCCCTTCCACCCTCCATGTAGCTATCATGGTAGGCTCGCTGTTTGCGCTCCCCTCCAGCGCTCTGCACTGCCCCCTGCTGGAAACTCAGCGAACCGAGAGAATAGCGAGAAGGCGATAGAAGCAGCCAAACAAAGCGAAAAAAGCGGCTTCCCCTCTGTCCTGTGCCCGATCAGTCGCTGGCAGCCTCTTATCTCCGGGCAAGGACAGCCGGAGGGGGGTAGAGAGGGAAGAGTGAGCACTCGGCTTCCTATAGCGCGCCTGTGCCCGGGGGGAACATCCGCAGGGACGAGCACAGCCAAGATGGTGAAAGCGAAAAAATCTCCGGCGAAGCGGGCACCCGCGGAGCGCCACACGAGGGCATCAGGGAAGCTGGAGGTAGCGAAACCCGCGGCGGCGCCTGTAGACACCAAGAAGAGCAAAGCCAAGAAGGCGGCATTGAAGAAGCAGGTGGAGGAGGACAGCAAGGAGGACGATCTCCTGGAGCTGGGCGCTCAGAGGCAGCGCTGGATCAACTTTGTCAAACAGCAAAGTGTCAGCCCCGAGGAGGCAGCCAAACTTCTGCTGGACTCCTTGTGAGTATCCTGAGATGAAAGGGGTGCTGGGTATACAATCACCTCCATCTCTACAGTGCCCTTTATTTGGGTCCCTGACACTCAGTGCCACCTTCTGGACTTGGCACCTAACACCTCACTACCCTGGTGGTACCATGCCATGATACCTGTGCTCAGGGAAGCAAGCGTGTTCTTGGGGGACCATATGATTGGGGATTGGTGTGTTTATTGGGAACCATTTTCTGGGGGCTTCTTGTTCTTGGGGGACCATATGCTGGGGGTTTGGTGTGTTCTTGGGGGACCATATGCTGGGGGTTTGGTGTGTTCTTGGGGGACCATATGCTGGGGGCTTGGTGTGTTCTTGGGGGACCATATGCTGGGGGTTTGGTGTGTTGTTGGGGAACCATATGCTGTGGGTTTGATGTGTTTTTGGGGGAGCCTTTACTGGGGGTTTGGTGTGTTCTTGGGGGACCATTTGCTGGGGGTTTGATGTGTTTATGGGGGACCATTTGCTGGGGGTTTGGTGTGCTCTTGAGGAACCATTTGCTAGGGGTTTTAATGTGTTCATGGGGATCATATACTGGGGGTTTGGTGTGTTCTTGAGGATCCATTTGCTAGGTGTTGGATTTGTTCATGGGGATCATATACTGGGGGTTTGGTGTGTCCTTGAAGGAATCTTATGCTGGCTCATATATAAAAGATAGATGTTATGGGGGCAATAAGGTAAATACATTTAGATGTAGTTACACTAGCCATTCTTAACCAGGGTTTTTTGGAACCCTATGGTTCCTCCAGAGGTTGCTCGGGGTTTCTTAAGCTGTGACTAATTGACTATCCATTTGATGGTGTCTGCATAGTTCCAGGGCCAACCCCACTTGGCCATCTACATGACACCAATGATCTTTTTTAGCTGTCGGTAAGTGTGGAATTTTGTCCATCACTGTAAGCGGGGTATTCTTTCCTCTGACCACTGATTTAAGGGGCATTTTTTCCACTGACCTTCAATAAACTAGTTTTAGCAGGGGGTTCCCTGAGACCTGAAAATCATTTTAAGGGTTCCTCTGGGACAAAAAGGTTGAAAAAAGCTGAGCTACACCATGGTTGATGGCACATGCTCCTCTAGCACAATAGACACCATTCACGTTTACTACGTGAGAGTAACAGCACAGGCACTATGGAGTCTTTTTATTTAGGGTCTTCCATGGTGTCTTTGTTTGGTCAGGCACCGTTCTTGCGTGGTAGTGGGCTGGCAGCTGAAGAGGCAGATGAATCTGTTAATATCTCATTGAGCTCGCAGACATCCCATTTATGTTATGCAAGTTACGTGAGGGTGATCTATATGATCAGTAGAGGCAGCAGTCATGTATTAGTGTTTAGTATTGTTTTATTCACACTCTCTTTGTCTCTGATACGTGAGATTATCAGATTCTTCTTCTATTATAAAAAACAATCCTGTCTATTCAAAGTTCCTATATTATCAAGCAGAGTGCAGTTCATTTTCACATCACAAAATGGCAGCATGGTGTCTGTAGACAAAGCTTTGGGATCCTGGAGGTGTCATTACATATAGGATATAATGTATAGCAATATACAATACATGAACATATTTTACTCTGCTGGGTAATAGACATATTCCTACAGCGATGAAAGGAAGCACCGGCTACACTGACCCTCCTCTGTAAATGAATTGTCCCTGCAGGTAGCCATGTCCTAATTACAGGTACATTCAGTGTCCTCTCGGTGCTGAATAGGTGAGGATCCTGTCGTCTGTTATTACAGGACGGGTTATCTGGTTGTATTCATCGTCAGAACCTTGATTCTCCTACACAATATTCTGCCTGGTGTCACTGTCCTTTATTTCTCGTGTTTGTGATTTATTCAAGTGACATGTCAGCTCTCCATTTCATTGCCTCCTGCTATAAACTTATATTTGTATATAATGAATATATATATATATATCTATCTATATAGATCTATATATATAGATCTATATAGATAGATATATATATATATATTCATTATATACAAATATAAGTGAA
>NW_017308201.1:220123-244192 GCF_000935625.1 Nanorana parkeri | reverse complement strand
TATATATAAATAAATACTACGAGAGAAATAAAATGGATAGAGGTTGAAATGAAATAATTTTTTTTTTTTTTAAATTACAAATCTTTAAAAGATTTTTACTTTTTCTACTTCCATTTATTTTGAGTTTTTTTATTTTGGTTTTTATTTTTTTTAAATATTAGTTCCTGAGTCCACCTCCTAACCTGCTACATTACATTATACATCCCTGCAGCCATGATGTGATGGGCACTGCTGGAGCTGGGGAAAGATATAGGAAATGGGAGATAGAAGGTTAATGTGATTACCTGTTGGATAAAATAATAAGAAAGATCTCTAACACAACTGTGAAGCCGGCGAGGATTAAACACCCTGGAATAGGCTCTGTGTCTCATATGTTCTTTAATATTTACCCAACACCAGAAAAATAGTATTAGGAATCTGTTGGGCAAAACCTTTTATTTGTATATAATAGAGAATTCTGAACATTAATATTGTTTTTGTAATTGGTCAACCAAATCTTCCGTCACATCACCTAAGAGCCTACTGAATGTAGATTGTAGTCATCCCGGGGAAGTGAGAGTGCTGTGTGACTTCGAAGATACCTGAAATCTGTTCATGTAAATATATGATGAGACGCTGTGTAGGAGGTGAGTACATCAACAGGGAATATGTAGGCACTGTTTACATCAATGTGTCCTAGCATGTGGTGTGTAATGATAAAATCCTGCTTGATGTGGCTTCCAGTATGTGCATCTTCCATGGGGATTCATAGTAGCACATGTACAATGCATAGAAAGGCACCACAACAAGTGTAAGTCACGGGGGGGGGGTGTACGGCCATTGTGTGCCTGTGTACGGCCATTGTAAAGGTGATCATCCACATAGCGAAGAACTGACAAATGCAAACAAGGATTGCTAACAACCGGTTAGACTAAAGCTGGCCATGCACCTTACGACCATTGCACGACACGACTTTCGTTGTGCGATGGTTGTAAGGTGATTAAAAGTTCGTACGACCTGCCCATCTTGGACAGGTAGATTGTACTTGCGATCGTCCCAAGTCCTCCCCGCTAAGGCTAGGGCCTGCAGATGATTGCAATGGTGAGCAGGCAGTGTGCGCTTGCGCACCTCGGGTGGTGCGGCTTTTGTCTTGCGATTGCGCTACCAATCTGCTGAAAATTGTACGATTTTTGTGGGTTTTCTAGCGTGCTCGTTATATGGAAATCGTGCGACCGTACAGTAAATGCGGTTGCACGCTGCCCATCAACCTTACGATTATGGTACGATCGCGGGATCACCCGCAATTATCGTATGATAATCGTCAGGTGTATGGGCAGCTTTACAGTTATTGAACCTATCTACCAATTGCAGGAAATAATCAGCTGGAGATGCTTGTTTTTGAGAAGTGTTATCCCAGTGACAAAACAAAATGATGTTCATGTTTAGAGTGCAGATGATCAGAAACAGCCAATCAGAATCTCCTAAGCCCCATAAAATGGTCACAAAATCTTGACCATGTAAGTTCAGATGAATGTCATCTCATCACTAGGCCCCCGGAATCTCCACTGCCGCCTACTGTATTCTGACAGCAGTGGCTCCGGCAGCTGTCAGAATACCTGAATATTGCTTGCATCTGATTGGCTGCGGTCACTATTTGGCTGAGAATTTCCCAGTTGGCTCCTTTTAATTTTCAGACTGAAGCTGGCCGGTGCCCACAGCTCACTATGGATGTGCTTACTATGGAGGAGCTCACTGTGGAGAAGTCCAGTATGGAGGAGCGCACTATAGAGGAGCCCACTATGTAGGTACTCACTATGGAGGTGCTCACTATGGAGATGCACTCCATGGAAGAGCTCACTATGGAAGTGCTTGCCAAGTAGGAGGAGCTCACTTTAGAGATGCTCACCGTGGAAGTGCCAATTTTGGAGATGCTCACTGTGGAGGTACTCGCCATGGAGGAGCCCACTATGGAGGAGCTCACTGTGGAGGTGCCCACTATGGAGGTGCCCACTGTGGAGATGCTCACTATGGAGGTGCCCTCTATGGAGGAGCTCACTATGGAGGTGCCCACTATTGACTGTATGTGTCAGTTTGTAAAGTTGATTCTCTCCGCAGCTTTCATACAAGGTGCTGCGCAATGTGTTCCATTGTCACAGAGCAGCTTGGACCCAGTGTGTGATTTCACACGATGTCTGTATAATTGGAGGCTGGCTGCAGGAATTTGTGTCCAGCAAAGAGGAAATAATTCAATCAAACTTCAGCTGATAATTGTCTCCTCTGAGCCCGCTCCCCATCTGTTCCATGTCGCAGGAGGCGGCTGTGCCGGTCACACGGCCTCGTCATGCTGTGATTATTCAGTGTGAAATACATTCCTATAGCAGGTACATCTATCAGATCAGATCAGGTGTCACATTGAGAAGACAGTGTAAGAACTTATGTTGCCTCAATGTGACATTAAAGCAAAACTGCGGGAAATAAAGAAACAAACATCCCTTTCACCCCAGTTATACATCCTTCTCAATCATTACCGGCAGAATGTCACAGAGATAGGAGCAGTGTGCAACAAGCATGTTCAGAAAGCGGTCAGCAGTGGCAGCCTCTGCATTTTTCTCTTCTAAACTGAACCCATCAGGACAAAATGATGGGAGCTGCTTGTTGCAGACTTGTTTCTGACGCTGCGTGTTCCAGGGCAATTATGCTTATTTTACTGACCCCGAACATCGTGTGCATTTCTGACACCTCAAGTGCACATTCGTGTGCCAGGTCAGTGGCTAACCCTGTACCTTGGTAAGGATAAGGATGGCAGCCCCGGAAAATGCACCTTCACAAACATGTAGGCAGTGACAGCTCCCATAATTATGTCCTGACAGGTTCCTTTTCACTATTACTCGGTGCACCCTGGAAAGTTACAAGTGTGTGAAAACAGAATTTGAATCTAGAGGTCTGTTCACACCAAAGCATAGCGATAATTGGACAATACCATGCGATTACCGTGGCACAGTGCACCTAGAGTGATTTACTGTGTGTATTCAGTGGTGGAACTATCACTATAGTGACCTAGGTGGCCGCTATGGGGCCCAGAGCACAGGGGGGCCCAGCCAGGACGAGGAAGAAAGGGGTCCCCCTGATGCCGTGTGGGTCGCTAGGACATCGCAAGCTGCTGCCTGTCACTGACGGCTGTGAGGAGGAATGCGCTGCTGTTCTGAAACACTGACAACTTGTCGGTGATCTGTGCGGAGGAGGAGGTGGGGTACGCCAGTGACCGCAGAGGAGGAGGAGGGAGGGCCTGCCAGTGACCGCGGAGGAGGCAGGGCCTGGCGGTGGAGAAGGCTGACAGATAAGAGGTGTGCAGGGGTGGGACCAGCCCACCTGAGACCCTGCAGAGCCCACCATAGAGAGTCTATGATGGTCTCTGCAGGGCCACTCAGGTGGGCTTTGCAAGGGGCATCTAGAAATCACAGGGCCCCATACAAAATTTTGCTATGGAGCCTTGTGATTTTTCTAGTTATGCCCCTGTGAGTATTCATTTGAATGGCAGCCCAACACACTTCCCAACTGCTGTGTACTGGATTGCAGAGCAATGTGAAGTACTGCAATGCCATGCATTGTGGTGAAAAAAAGTAGTGCATACACTTCTTTTTCCTATTGCAATGCAACACATGGTGTTTCTGTGCTTTGCAGCGCAGCCTGGAGGTGCGTTAGGGTGTCATTCAGATGAATTGCCACCCAACACACCAAGTGCATGGTAATGCATGCTAGGTGCATTGTGCATTAGGTGTGAATGGGCCCTAACAGGTTCCTGTGGTGCAGTACAGATATAATAAATGAAAAGGTAGATGAACACACATCACATGGTCCCCCCCGTTTTCCTGATTCACAATGATTGTCACATAATACATAGAAAAGTATGAATCTCCGTGTTTCTTGTCTGTGTGTATACAGCGAATACAAAGGCCTGGTGAAGCACAGCGGAGGATGTCACTGCGGAGCCGTGCGATTCGAGGTTTGGGCATCAGGTGACATTCACATCTTTGACTGCAAGTAAGTTATTAAAGAGTTCAGAACACCAAATCCATTCTTCTGTCACATACCGTCCCCGGCATTCCCTTCATGCCATTTCAGTGCTGATTGATTCAAGGCCAGACACAAAAAATGTCTCCAAATTGTGATTTCACATCCACCGTAGACGCTGAATGGCTGTGATAAATCCGGAGAAGTTGGAATAAAAAAATCACAAACAGTTTGATTATTTTTCTTTCTAGAATCAAAATTTCCTTCTTGTTCCTCACGGATATTACCCGTAAATGCTGATTTATTGGTTTGGTTTTAAAGAGCCAATTATTTTGCATTGTTCGGTGAAGTTTATTTCAATGAAAAGGATTGTGGGGGCAAAAGAAAATGTAAGGATTGATGCTCTGGCCAGAGATATGTTTTACTCATTAGAATTCCACCTTTTAACGAAAATAATAAATGAACTTCATTAAAAAATGTGCATTTATTTATTTATTTATTTATTGGCATTGGAGACAGTTATTTTTTTTACATTGGATCGCGGGTGCAATGCTCTGACTCCTGCAGATTCTCCCTACCGTCCATGTCTGTGACACGGACATTTAGTAACATGGATGGGAGAAAGAATGAATGGACTACAAGTGCCAGGGTGATCCCCATGTTACATTCTGAAATACGGGTGTATCATGAAACATGGTCAGAAAGGTAAACTTAGCCTTTAATGCCAATTTTTATACTGTTTATGCCGCTCTCCTTATATGTCAGTCACTGCTCTCACTTCCTGTTAGCGTTATATCAGGCAGGGGAACTGGGGGAGGGGTGCGGTGGAAAAAAATAGTGCAGTGCGTGGCAGCCAGGAGGTGCATTGGGGTGCCGTGTAGATGAATGGCAACACAATATACGCAGCACACTGTAACACATGTTAGAGGCATTGTGCGATAACATGGGATTTATGCTACACTTAGATTTGAATTGGCCCTTAGAGGGATTTCCCTTCATTTCCTGTCCTGCTGACAGCAGTTTCACTGGACAGGAAGTGAAGGAGAATCTGCAAGAGGGAGAAAATGTGACAGAGGTTCTAACCTTCCCCCTATTCTAGTAAAGAAAAGCAATTTTATTCCTGTCGGTGTTGCTTTTGGAGAGTTCCCCTCACTTCCTGTCTGGTACTACATTGTCAGCTGGACAGGAAGTGAGTGTAAATCTCTCTAATTGGGCCACAGAGGCAGAAAAAACCTGATGGGGGGTTCCAACCTTTACCCACACAAAGGGAGCCATTTTGGTTTGACATAGACTCTAAGATCAGATTTTCTTGTTATTTGATACAGAAGTCTGATGTGATTCACAAAATCTTCATTCACAACAGTTGTAGTGTAAAAGGATTGTATTCACGATTGTAAGATGAACCCTCATACACACAGATTTCAATCAAAGGAACTCGCTGACATGCGTAAGATTAGAAAAATGAAACTGAAAGATTGCAATTCTTTTTTGGTCAATTATTATTTGTTCTTTCAGTTGCAGCATCTGTGTAAAGAAGCAAAACCGCCATTTCATCGTCCCTGCATCACGTTTCAAATTACTGAAGGTAAGTGTTTTGTGTAGCGTGGTGACGATAGACTATGGCCTCACACTCACAGACGTATGAGGTCGTATAATGTCAATTGCAGGTTTATTGTTGCGTCAGGGATACACAGCTGCAGCGGTAGTAATGAATGGCTGTGGGTGGTTGTATACTGGTTTATGCTGCTACTTGCATAAACCGCATTCCCATGGACGCAGAATGTCTGTGTACAGGATTGTATGGCCATATGTGTATCAGAGTATTTACACGAGTACTCATGCAAATACTTGGTATCGCCGCCGATACCGATGCTTGTATCGGTGCATCCCTAGCCATATGCATGCACACGTTTATGCAAATAGCAGCGTTAACCCCCATAAATCACCTATTTATTCATATGGGCGGCTGAACGCTGTAGTTGTGTATTCCAAGCATGGAAATATGTCCGCCATTTAAGTTATACAGCCTCACGTGTCCCTGTGCATTGAAATACAAGGAACTCCGGTAAGTAAAATTTTCATCGAGCAGAGGTCCAAATCGCGGTCCGGACAGAACAATCGTTCAGTCCGTCTCCACACCCAGGTCCGCCATGTAGGCTGCATTCACACCGGCAGCTGCTGGTGTGTGTTCCCAGGCACAGTGCTGATGTGCCAATATTTTCTGTACATTTGTTTTTGTTAGAACTTTCTCCATTTACATACATGTGCATGCCTTTCGTGCATGTGATCATTCGAATCAGATGGCAGGGTTGGTTTTACATTTTTTTTTTTATTATTATTTATATTTTTTACTTTTTTTTAATCACCTTTTCTTCTATCAGTCTATGGTCAGATGGAAAACTTGCAACAGATTCCTCCATAGACGCTATACTGTGTGCATGGAGGAATCTCCCGCTGGGCCAAGCTTCAGTATCTTGCTAGTCGGCCCCTCTGGCTCTTTAAATACCTGAACATTGCCTGCATCCAATCAGACTGTTCAGACTGGGAAACATAGCAGGTCAGTAGCCTGATCCTCAAGGAGGCGAGGCCTATAAGGCTTACAACCACATATAACAGACCACAAGGTCCAGATGGGAAGGAGTTTGAAGGAGGAGGAGAGAAGTACAGAGTCTCTAGATGGATAGGAGCTGTGGATGGTGGTTTAGAGTAATCAATCCTAGGCTGCCAAATCAGTGGGAAGCGGTCGTGAGTGTCGGATAATATCGCAGACAGTTTCTCGTTCACCAAAATATCGTCCAAACGATTCTTGACATCCCCAAGACTCAGGATTGGGGTTTTCCACGCTCTGGCAATCGTAATTTTGGTGGCGACAAAGATGTGGGATACCAGGAGTTTCTGATAACGCGTCAATTGTGGAATTGGCTGCAGCAACAATGCCTCACACGGTTCCCTTTGTAAGGTAAGTTGGAAGAGAGAGTTTACTAGGTCGTATACACTGTTCCAAAGACATGTTACCTGGGGGCATGTCCACCAAATGTGGAACATGGTGCCCGGCGCGTCACAGCCCCGGAAGCAGTGCGGAGAGTAGGAGGGAACGTATCTCGCCAGACGAGCAGGCGTGTAGTACCAACGATACATCACCTTGTAGGAGTTCTCGATTGCAGGAACAACGGGCTATCGCTAACCAAGTATGCTGCCAGTCCTCAGGGGCCATTGATCTGCCCAATTCCTCATGCCACTGACATTGGTAAGGAGCAACAGAGAAGAGTAGATAAAAGACATGACACCTGGGGCGTGTGGGTCAGAGTAGCAGCAGCGCTCAAATAGGGTCAGTCTCTTGGGAGCAGAGGTGTTCTTCTGTAGCAAATTAATGAAGTGGCTTATTTGAGCGTAACGGAACCATTCCCGGAGGGTATTAGACCTAGGTTCACGAAGTTGCTGGAACGATTTCACACCTGAGAGCGAGATAAGGGAGTGCACTGTGGTCAGGTCGTTTCGTGACCACCAGGAGAACGAGTAAGGGTCGCTAGCGCCAGGGGGGAATAAGGGAGAATTGATCCAGGGTAGCAAGGGTAGATGAGGTGACATCAAGTTGCTGGAGTACCGAACTCCGTCCCACACTTTCAAGGAGTGCGAAGGATAGGAGTAAGGGTGGGAGGGCGGTCAGTCAGGGACAGCCACAGTAGGGATGAAAGGGGCAGGTGATGGCAGTCTACCATGTCCAAACATGCCCAAAGCGGGAGTTCAGTTTTTGAGTGTAAAAGGGGCAATGGTGGCAGGAATGTAGTATGAGCGGAGATTCGGGACTGTAAGACCTCCACAAGATTTAGAGCGATAGAGCAGTTTTTGGTTTATACGGGTTGGAGAGTTGCCCCAGATAAACGCAAGTACCTTGTGTTGTAGGATACGGAGAATGTGGCCGGGAATGGGGATCGGCAGGACCCGAAAGACATAAAGCAACTTAGGCAGGAAGGTCATCTTCACTCCGTGGATCCTGCCTATGCAAGAAATTGGAAATCTCTGCCAGGATATCAGCAAATTATTGAGGGTTTTAAGGAGGGGGGGAATGTTGGCAGCGTACAAGGTGTCATAAGTCGGGGTCAGTCGGATACCGAGGTATTTAAGAGACGGGGTCCACGTAAATGGGAAAGAGAGCTTGACAGCTTTTTCACCATTCAGATCGGCATCTAACAGGTTACACAGCAGGGAAATCCTCCCCGCTGTGTAACCTGTCATGGACGGAGCGCCTCAGCAGTGAGGGACAGGTCGGCTCCTCCCTTCCTCCTTTACACTAGCTTGGGGACAGGTTGGGGCGGAGCTTTGTCCGGCAGGGGGCGCGGTTTCGCCAGGCGGGGGGCAAGGCTGGGAAATGCCTCACCCACTGGAATCACTGGATCATGCAGCTCTATAGCAGCTGAACTCTCGTATGTGACAGTCATCACCGGCTGTAAAAAACGGTGCCAAGATCACTTCAGGACAGCGCCATGTATATATATATGTATGTATATATAAATATATATATATATACACACATGGCGCTGTCCTGAAGTGATCTTGGCACCGTTTTTACAGCCGGCATACATACAGCGGCCCTGACATGAACCAAAAGCCGCATCAATTGGCTCTTGCGTGTCAGAAAAGAATTTATAGCATTTTTTTAAATATATTTTCTTTATTCATTTTGTTAAGTTGGCATATGACTCATTTATATTGTGCCTCTCAAGCCACTTGATGGAGCTCCAAGCCAGCTCTATGCTGCTGTGAGGTCTCTTCCTCTCAGGGAACTGTTGTATAAAATCCCATCTCCATGGTAATGTAAAAGGCCCAAGCCCACCCGCACTGCAAGGGTTAACTGCTCGTTAATGTCTAGGTATCGTGTTGACATTTACTAACCTGATCCGCGCTCTCTTATCCAGACCCCCCCATGAAGGAAAACTAAAGGTTTTTATTAAAAAGTGTATTAAAAATATATATATTTATTTGCGACATGCTCTCATGGAATCCTAATTTAATCAGCGCACTTTGTTGATTATATAAATAATATATGGAGGTGATCAAATTACAGACACATTGCGCTGGGAATAATGACAGGAAAATGCATTTTGTTTACCGTTTATTCCCAGTAAAACCCGAGGAAATAAAAATATACGTGTCCAAATTTCTTACCACATTAAAGCCCTATCTGTTCTTCAAAAAATAAAATATGTAGACTACATAACCTCAAAGATATAACGTGCGGAACAGAGACATCTTTAAAAGGAACAAAACGTTCTGGGACTTGAGAAGGGCCCGGGGACTCTGCGGAACGGACGGGGGAGGGGCGGGTACAGCTGGCTCTGCCTCTAGATAGGCAGAGCCAGCTGTCACTCACGCAGCTGACCGGATCCCGTCATCTAAGTCGGGATCCGCTCCGGCGTCTCAGTATACCGCGAGCCTAGGGTGACGGGAGGACGCTAGTTTGTGTCCTCCCGGTACCCTAAGGAGAACTATGGGGAAAAACACTGACCCCATAGTTCTCCTTTAAGAAAAACCGTTTTTGATTGTTGTGTCTTAACAGCTGGATAGAAGTCCCATCAATTCCCGTACCAGCGACATCCCCAACAGGGACACACAGTAATAAAAGCTGCCACTTCCAATACTTCCCCAATCCAAACATAAAAGAAGATGTTTTGTCTGGCGTTGGGATTTTCATCTCCTTACTACTGAGAGATGTGACTACTCGTTGTCAGTCACCACATTTGCATCACACTTAAAGTAACTGTAAACTAACCCTTGCACTGGGGCTACCCCTACACTGAAAGGGTTAAGCACTCGTTTTGGTCTATAGGGACAGACCGATCCTCGGTCCTGCAGCAGTAGCCGCTCACCTCTCTCCCTCTCCGATCCTAACATCTAATAGACTTTATAGGCCTGATGATGTCATGGGACCATAGACCGCCAGAGCCTGGGAGGGACTGAGGATCAGGTGAGTGCCAACGCTAACTCGCTGTACTGTATCTGTGGAGGAGCAGTGCTGTCATCCTGGGATAGTATTAAAAAATACCCCCTCCCTTCCTCATCCCTATAACATAGGAGGGAATTGTTCTGTAGCCCCCAAAGTAATACTGTGAACAAATAAAACCAGCGCAGGAAGTTCCCAGATTTCTGGTGGGATCAACAAGTATTTTTTGTACTTATAAGTAACAGATATTACAATTTGCTTTCAACGATATATTGAACAGATTAAAAGAGCAAATAAAAAGTGTATTATTAGGATGTACATTTTGTTTTAGTCCTGAACATAAAGAAAATACAAAACCAACGCACAGTGCGTGTGAGGAATAACACAGAAAGTATCACAGTGGGGCAGCAGAGTATCAGGGGAAGCTATAAATGTTGAGCTATAAAGCAAAGATTGGATGCAAAGCGGAGCTTCGGGTGAGTCTAATTTTATTTTTTTGGAACCTATAAACAAAAGAGCACTTAACCCTTCCAGTGCGGGGATAGCCCACTGAGGGGGTCACTAAAAAATTCCTGTATAATGTAACATAAAACTGGCCTTGACCTAAGCTGTCATGACACATGCACATGCAGCAAGTGGGTGAGCTGCTATATTAGACTCCATTCACCCCTAGGTGACAGTGTTTTTGCGCATTTATACGTGTGTTTTGCGTGCTTTCACATGCATGTGTCACGCGATTTGAGAGGATTGATTTTCACGCTTGTGTTGTACGTTTTTCAGGCGTATTCCATTGAAGTCTATGAGGGCAAAACACGCTATAATCTGCCAAAATGTAGCTCATGTACTTTTTCCAGCGACATGCGTTTTTCTGCCCGCACCACCCAGCCTGACAAAAGTCCATTTTAAAATCATCCGAGTCAGGTGGAAAATGATCAGCCGACCAGTGACAGCATCCTGTCAGATGAAGTTCAGGGATTCTTACAGTTGCTGGCATTGGGGATTCCTTCCTTCATGCTGTATTCCATGTATGGGGGAATCAAGTGCTCTCTAGATATGTACGTATGCTGCACTAGTTTGAAAAAGGTAATGTGTTTGTGATAGATGATGAACCATCACAGACGACCACTAGAGGGAACATTTATAAATTGCATGAAATCCAGATATCTAAAGACAACAACAACAAACAAATAAAAAGTGAGTTCTGAAAAAAAATAAAAAGGTTATTGTAGGGGGGACATTGACTAGTACTGGTCACTGAGTGGTTATTGATCAAGTGATCATCATGAGCAACCCTTAAAACCCATAAAAGTAAGAAAACAAACCCCAAACCATATAATGCCAACACTCCTTTTCAGACCCCTTATGCCTCCATAAAGAGCACCTGTCACATAGAGGACGTATCACCATTTTAGTGATGGTAGCAAATAGAAAGAAATAAAAAGAAAAGAAAAAAACACACGTGATCCGGAAACAGATACATACATAAACTACAATTACATAAACCACATTGCCCCACATGCCAGATGTAGAAGAATCATTTTAAGGCTAAAAATAGGCACAGCCTCATCTTTTTATTTTAACCAATTTGCAGTGGCCATCCTATACACTTCCATTGTCCCGGGGCAGTTGAATTACAGTCATTGTACCTGGAAAATGCTGAATATCTAGAAATCGAAATGATATGCACTTGTTTGTTGAGCATACGGCACTGATGCATGTATTAGAACCTACACATATGTGGGGTCCCTATAGTCAGGGTGAATAAGAGAAAATAATTTTATATAAATATTTGGAATAGTATCAATTATATAAAATGCATTCATATGAAAACTGTATTTTTGGCATTTTTGTCCACTTCTCTGCTGTTTATAATATACACTGATCAGCCATAACATTGTGACCATTGAGGGGTGAAGTGAATAACATTGATTATCTCATTACAATGGCTCCTGGAAGTGGGTGGGATATATTAGGCAGCAAATTAAAATTTTGTCCCTGAAGTTGAGGTGTTGGAAGCATAAAAATTGGGCAACTGTAAGGATTCGAGCGACTTTGACAAGAACCAGATTGTGATGTCTAGACGACTGGGTTAGAGCCAGTCCAAAACTGCAGCTCTTGTGGGATGTCCCTGGTTTGCAGTGGTCAGGATCTATGAAAAATGGTCCAAGAAAGGAAAACCGCTGAAATGGCAACAGGGTCATGGGTGGCCAAGACTCACTGATGCACGTGGGGAGTGAAGACTGGCCCATGTAGCCCGATCCAATAGAAGAGCTACTGTAGTTCAGATTGCTGAAAAAGTTAATGCCGGTTCTGATAGAAAGGTGTCTGAACACACAGTACATTGCAGTTTGTTGTGCATGGGCTGTGACCAGACCATGGCTCCAGAGCAGTCAGGGAGCCCATGCTGACCTATGTCCACGGCCAAAATTGCCTACAATGGGCATGTGAGCATCTGAACTACGGTGTAATGGCAGAAGATGGCCTGGTCTGATGAATCACGCAATATTTTACATCATGTGGAGGGCCCGGTTCGTGTGTGTCACTTATCTGTGGAAGACATGGCACTAGAATATACTACGGGAAGAAGGAAAGCCGGTGGTGGCAGTGTGATGTTTTGGGCAATGTTCTGCTGGGAAACCTTGGGTCCTGCCATTCATGTGGAAGTTACTTTGACACATACCACCTACCTAAACATTGTTGCTGAGGAAGGGAATGGTATTCTCTGATGGCAGTGGCCTCTTTCAACACAATAATACGCACTACAAAAATAGTTGAAGAATGGATTGAGGAACACAACAAAGAGTTTGAGGTGTTGATCTGGCCTCCAAGTTCTCCAGATCCCAATCCAGTCGACTCGAGCATCTGTGGGATGTGCTGGAAAAACAAGTCCGATCGATGGAGGCCCCACCTCACATATTACTGGACATATTAGTGACGGTTTGGTGCCAGATACCACAACACACCTTCAGAGGTCTAGTGAAGTCCATGCCTCCATGGGTCAGGGCTGTTTTTGTGGCAAAAGGAAGACCTACTCAATATTAGGTGGGTGGTTATGTTATAGCTGATTGTTTCTAAAAACACTCTAAATATACACCAAACTACTAAACGAAGTCAGCATATGTGCTAAAAAATTATGTGAAAATTATTTTCTTGAATAAACTAAATTTGGCCTGGGCATGAAGGTTACGGTTCCTTGGTCTGGAAATGGTTAAGATGTTCCAGTAATGAGGTTTGCCATACACTTTTTGACATGAATGATTCATTGTTTTCAATAACACAGTTATGGAATAAAATGATTGCTTGCATGTGTTGTTTCTGCAAATAGTGTGTCACTTGTAACCTTTGTGTATGCAGGGTGCCGATAATCTCACCACTTACACCTTCAACACCAAAAAAGCACAACATACATTCTGCAAAACGTGCGGAGTCCAGAGCTTCTACACACCTCGCTCCAACCCTGATGGCTATGGTAAGTTATAAATTGGGGTCACATTTACTCGTATTGTGCTGCTTTATAAAGTGGCAGAATGTAGCTAAAGAACAGAATGTATCCTCCTTACATGAAGTTCAGGAGCAAATAAAAAGCTTTTCTATCCCCCGTAAACACTGAACGCGATGTCAATACAACTTAATAAGTCTGCAAAACACAGCCAGTTGAACGGATCTTACATGGGGGCCGCTGTGTTTATTTCAGTCCCAGCTAGCTACTTGGATGAACTGTGCAGTGATGCCGTAGGCCTCGTTCATACTGGCAATTGAACACATGCAGTTAAGATATGTTTATATGCATTCAGGCGACATTCACATAGGGCGGTTGGGGATTCCTATGGTGAGAACCTGCAGATTCTTGCGACAGGAATCCAAAGAGGGTCCGAACAGATGTGGCCATTCTGCCCATTCAAGTTAATGACAGGCTGACTGGCAGACCACATGTACATGGAATGATTACCTACGGTTCAGTATAGATATTTGTCCATAGATGCAATCTGTCGGCATTCAAGGTTAATCATCTATCCCGAAACACAGGTAATCCTTCCATCTATGATTACAGATGCTTTTCTGTCCCCACTACACATTACCCTGTGGCCTGTATATAGCTTGACATGCTGCTATGCCCTCCTATTCTGCAATAAGCCAGACTGGATGAAATCTTGAAGCTTTATTAACAGGGTTTAACCCATCCAGGGTGGGTGAAACCGGTAAAAAAGAACATGAAAACATACAATCAATACATAAAATGATAGCTCACAAATATTCAGAGAAACAAGTGATGCTGCCGTAAGGGGAATCTGGGTGTTTACTCCATGCACTCAGGATGGCATCAGATTATTATCTTCTCCTTGGTTCCAAAATGGAGGCTTAGTTCTCAGAATGCACTTGTTCTCTTCTTCCCAGACTAGAGGTTGCTGGGAGCCTACCATTGGAAAAGTGTCTGCTCTTTTGTAAATAGAGATTTATTCCCTACAGCACCATCTTGTGGCCAATTTTGAGAAGGCAGGTAGGCAATAAATCTAATGCCTGTAAGGCGGAACAGATCCAGCTGTTGTCAGTCTATCATCTGGAAGGACACACCAGAGATTCCTGCCACAAGAATTTCTTGCTGCAGTAATCCCCATCCTAAAGTCCAGTGTAAATGGGGCCTTAGAAATCTAAACTCATATGTCTGCATCTTATTTTCTCAGTAGGTTCATTCACACGCTGTAATTACATGCGTTTAGTCCTGGACCGTTTACCTGCATTTAGGAAAAATAGAATTCTGGTGTGCCTAGGATCGGAATAGAACTTCTGAACGCATTTAAACCTACATCTAACTGCAGTAAAAAAGTGATCTTGGAGGTACAAAATGTATTTATACATTTCCTGCATTTAGAAGCTAAACACAGTAGTAGCAGTATGAAGCCTAGGAGCCGTGATCCCTCCATTGTAGTGGCGTGTGATGGGAACACTCATATCCTGTATAATTAGGATCGCTGGTCAGGGCAGGCAGGGAAACACTACTCATGTGAATGAAGCGTACTGTCTGCTTCTAATCATTAAAGATCACTCAAACACTATGGGGAGAATTCAAATCCCTGGAAACAAAAAATAGCATAATGATTTTGCAACAATGATTGAATGAATTTTACTGCCACCTGGAGATGAATATATTAAAGCTGAACTTGTGTTACTGCCAGCAGCTTTTATATAGATGGCAGGGAACATGTGTTGAAAGGCAATCTTGTAATATTAGGGCCCTTGTTGATGGGCTTTTGTTCCCTTCAGAAATCCTGCTCTCCTCATTCAGTTTATGGGAATGCAAAAACAGCTGAAGCCGGTCACATGCACCTTCAGTGAGTTCCTGAATGATCTTCCAAGTGTCAGAAACTAATATCATGAGCACGCTGCATTTCCTCATCAAAGACGCTTAACATAACGGCCCAGGAAAGCAACAGCGTCAAACATATTTCATTAAAAAGTGACATACTGCTACACGGGTGTCATAAGTGTCTCTGCTGCGTTTCAGATGTGATGGTATAGTTATGCCATAAGGATGGGTTCGATCACTGGCAGAACTACCAGGGTTGCAGCGGCCTCAATTGCCACCAGGCCCTGGCATTCCGCCAGTTAGGGGGGCCTAGAGAGGAAGAAGAGGGCCCGCAGCTCCCTCATGCCTCCCACAGCGTTCGTGAAATTAAGCAGTGTGGCAGACGCTGTAGCTTGGGGGTGGGGAGGGATAACTACATTTCCCAGTAGGCAACGCAGCGAGGGAGGTGAAAGATACGGACTGGAGGTCCAGGCAGCGTGGCCTTTGGTGGGAGAGGTGCGGTAATCAGCAGGCACAGAGAACAGGAGGATGGAGAGCTGTAGGTACCAAGGGTAGCTGATATGTCATCCTCATTCCCGCTCCATCACTTACTGATGTCTGTGTCCCCCTCCATACTGTCTATGTTCCATCCAGTGGGCATCCCCCAACCTCTCCACCTATAATAGACTACTGTCTGTGTCTGACCCCCCCATGCAAACTATTCTCATATACTACTCCCCATGCCCCCATATTAACCAGCATGGGAAAGAGCTGTGGAGCGTCTGCCTGCTGGGAGCTGTAGTCCTAGGAGGCAATGTCTGCACCTTGGAACTTAACAGGCCCCCTAAGTGATGGAATGCCATGGCCCAGTCGCAGCTGCGACTCTGGTAGTTCTGCCACTTGGGGGTAACCAGACAGGAGGAAGAGGGCCCTGTTAACTGCCTCAGCTCCCAGCATGCAGCAGGCCAAATCACCGCAGCTCCTTCCCATGGCAGTGGGGAGTTGGTGGGGCCCTTCATGGTTTCTTGCACCGAGGTTTCGGTAGTATTATCCTCAGCATCAATCCCTCACTCCCCATTGACATCATGGCATTGCACGAAGGTGCGTCGTGGTAAAGCACGTTCGTGGGCATTTTTTTCTCCACGTTTGGCACGCATCCCCATTGATTTCAATAGACTCCTGAATGTGCGCCAAAAGCGGGCAAGTAATGCATGTTTCAAAATCTGTGACATGCACTCTGTTTTTTTCATGCGCATGTGTGACAGTTTGAACGCACGCTAACGCGTGGGAGAACTACACATTTGCCCAGCTGCATTTGGAGTGCCATTAAGTAGTAGTGGCACAGCAAGCGCATTTTGCGTTATTGGCCCATTCCAAAAATGCACTAAAGTGCGCAGGTTTTCCCACATTTGGCGCGCATTTATGGAATGTAATGGTGTGAACAGGGCCTTAGGGGACCTCCATGCTTATCAATCCCTGAGCCAGTAGGCAGAGATCACCCTTCATCAATCTATCAAGAAGGCTTATCTGGAAAGGGTAACTGCTTCCCAGTGATCTACCTCCAACAAAGAGTCCCGCCTCTGACAACATCGCTCTAATATCATTGAAGGAGCCTATTTAGTTGACTTTCTAGTAAGTATAGAGTTTCTATGAAATGAGGACACATTCAGACACTGGATATTCCACTGTTGCTGAATGAAAGGTATCTGTATTTCTAGGTAAGGCATTAGACCACTACAAAGCAGTTAGATTGTATTGTTTTCCATGCAGTACACGTCTGGGTCCCAATGACTTTTTTATCCCTCCACCTAGGTGTCAGATCCATATAGGTCAATGGGAAATTCCAGAGGCAGAGGTTATTTTGTGGTTCTCTGATGTGCCTCAAGCATTAGTACTCACCACAGGCATTCCAGCTTCCAGCAGAGTTAGCTGGAGGGTGAAAGATGTCAAAGTGCATAATACAAATGTAAGTCATTGGAGGGGCCCTCCGCACACCTCACAGCAGTCCCGGCCAAATAAGTAAAGATGGTGCTCGCAGTGATGATTGATCACGGATGGCGCCGTGCAGACACAGGAAGAACAGGAAATCACCAGCACTCAGTAATGAAGATAAATATGTCCCTTTTATTGGACAAAAAGCGTCACAGAAATCCAAAAGAACCTCTTGGATTTCTGTGATGCATTTTGTCCAATAAAAGGGACATATTTATCTTCATTACTGAGTGCTGGTGATTTCCTGTTCTTCAAAGTGCATAATACAAGACACCAGAGCAGAGGATATTTTATACCGGGACATGAAAGTGCTTCTTACACTTCCTCCTCACCTCAATCCTCTAAAAAACAATTTAAAGAACTTCCGTTTAACCGATGAATGTGCATTGTGGATGATCAGACTTCTCCTCTCCTTAGGTATAGCAGCACATTGCCTGGATGAAGGGACAGTCCGCAGCCTCCATGTGGAACAGATCAATGGGAAGGAATGGGAAAAGGCTATGAAAGAACACAAGTCCATTCGCAACATGTCAAAGTCCTGAGAATGTTCTGTACATGTGTTTTCTTTCTGTATGTTTCTGCATTTCCTTCCATCACTAGTTTTATACTCTTCTGCCTTCGTGGCATGCCCCCTTCAATCACGTGAAATAAATCTTTTCTATACACTCATGAATACATCTTCTAGTCTCTGTGTACCTGTGCTGGCTCCTTACCATCAGATACCTCAAATCTCTATTTTGTAGCATTTGTAAAATGAAGGAGATTGGAAGAACCTAAAACACCAACTCTCAGCACTTCTAACAAGCTGTCTGGCTGTAGAACGGGGAGAAGTCTACATTGATATGAAAATACATCCCTGCAGCAGGCAGATAATATACAAGTGCCCTCTGTTAAAAGAAAAGGTTTCAAATGCTAAGCCTGTAAGAAGCTTGTGCACGACTTACATCCTATGCGGCACCAGTGGTGACAGCCAAGTTAGTCTCAAACAAATCGGTTTGTGTCTGTGGTACGCTTTCTTGCCCCTACTGATGGTAGCTGAGAACTGAAGCGTATAAATATTGCCCGGGTTTCATACAGGTAAATTGAGTGGGGATTTCTCCAGAAAAAAGTGACCCTGTCTTAGCTTGGCAACGTACTAGATTTCTGGGGCATTTTTGAATTACCACACAGTAGTGTAAAGGGCATTTGTGCAATAAACCAGGATTAATGTTTAAGCTGTTTATACTGAGATAGTTAATGGAGATAATGCCATTTTCCATGTAAGAAGCGCACATGTTCCGGCATGAAGTACAAGGAAATAGAAGATTATTTTAGTTAGTGGTTCTTTACTGTAACAGCTGTGATTGAATAAAGAAAATACTGTAATGTGCTGAGAAATAGCTCCAGAGAGCACAATACATCCATCTAAGAAAGGCTGAATAATTTCCCTTGTTTCTCTAGGTGTGCGAGGGTTTTCCTTACTTACAAGCTGACCTTTGGATGCTCAGACTTTCACCCTGGTCAACTTCTTTTTTGATAATACACAGAGAAGATATGTTACACCAGAAACAAACATTCCTGAGCACAAAGTACAGATGTCACAACCAGGAATCAGCAACTACAGCAGAAGTGTGCTGCAATAACAAAACACTGGCCATCCATAACACCATGTAGATGTCCAGTGCGTATACTAAACTTTATTTAAAATGTAAAAAATCAACAAAAATAGAGAAAGGTCTTTAGCACCAGAAAACCAGCAGTAGTGTCCATAGTGATAAGTCAGATGTCTGCTGTCACAGTCTTGTATGGTGTAGCTGGAATGTGATTACTGTAGACAACGTCACCTTTCTGTGAGCCCCAATGTCATATTTGTTGCCATAAGAGAAAATGTCCACATAAATAAAGATAAAGCATCTTACAAGTTTAACGGTCCTTTACCAGGACAGAGATTCATTTCATTCACCAGGCCGAGCAGCCTTGCCCTTCATCTCCAGCTTGTCTCTATAGCCCGGCCAAGGTCATTGGTTTACATGCAGCAAGAACAGACTTCTGACAAGTTCAGCTTGAGGACTGAGTGTTATCAGCCATGTTGTTCTGTCTTTGTGTCATGAAGAAAGTGTAACGAGTTGATAGCCATGTAACGGGAGAATAGAAGGTAAATATGACGAAACCAGAGCAGCTGGCTTTGGTGACACATCATGGCTTCCTGGAACACAAGATGGAAACACGTACCTCGTAAACAACGCAGGCTCCCATAAAATAGACACATGACAAATGTATATTTATAGCACAGAGAGATCTGAGGCTCATTTATACCTTTATTATGTTTTATCATTTTCTTCATTGATCTGAAATGAGCACCTTATCCCATTGTGAGGACTGAAATAGTTGCACTTAAAAGGGTAATTCCAGGCGAATGTAGGAAAATGGAATTACCCCCCATTCTGGCTCCCTCTCTGCATCCCTACCCCTCACTGCTGTACTTACCTTTGGCTGAGCTTCCTTCCCCTCCGCCGGTGCTGGTGTAATACCTGTACTCCGTACACAGCAGAACACCCTGCACTCTGTATTTTAAATTTCATCCACGAAATGGCGAGCATTTATTGGGTGCGGGTAGTACATCGGCATTGGCGGAGGGGAAGGAGCATTCAGCCAAAGTTAAGTACAGCAGGGAAGGGGGGGGAAGCAGATTGGAAGAGGGTAATTCCATTGTCCCAAATTCACCTGGAATAGTGGAATTACCCTTTAAATGCCTGTTCACTGAGTCTGGAATACACCCAAGAACAAAAAGGTCATATATATTGCAGCTTTCTAGTCCTTGTTGTGGCTTCATTCATACCTGCTGATCCTGCCAGTATTACGCCTCCTGTCCCATGTCTATCTCTCACTGTACTGCATCAATGGAAAAACAACACTATCACCCTACACTGCTCTCCTGATTTGCACTACAGAACACCTCCCCACCATTACTAATTACACCTCTTGCCTCCCCTCACAAAGGACTTTTGCATTGTGGTAATGGACACGTTATCCTAATGCAAGATCATGTGCGTTGGTGCAATGCTGTGCCATTAATTTGTATTCTAGTGTGCTGCAACGCAGGACAATGGACAATAATGTGTTGCGTTACAAAGAAAGGATCATTTCCAATTCTGGACACGGCGGAGTGTGCTGGCCGGCCATTCACAATGAAGGAGCTGCTTTAACTTCACCAAACATTCAATGCAAGTGAATCTTTCTGATGCATGTGTTTACAACACCAGTGATTGACTGGTGAACATCACCTGCACTGCTCTATAAATATGCCGCTATATGGAAGGTGATCGAATTCACTTTACTATGCAACCAATGAACCAGAGTCATTTGGGAGTAACATACCAGGTACATAAAGCCTAAAATAAAAAAAAAAAACTTTACAGGGGGTTAACCCTTCCCTATGCTATCCAAAACTCAAACAAATGTTTTGGGCTGGAGTTACACTTAAAAAATGTACCTGTTCCAATTTGCATACAAATTCAACTTAAGTATGTGCAGACATCCTCGTACACAGGCATGTGCAGACATCCTTGCACACAGACATGTACAGACACCCTCGTACACAGATATGTGCAGACATCCTCGTACACAGTCATGTACAGACATCCTTGCACACAGACATGTACAGACATCCTCGTACACAGACATGTGCAGACATCCTCGTACACAGACATGTACATGTCACAGACATAACTAGCCCAAATCACAGCCACTTTGCTGCATAATGGTGCCACTGAAAACTGTTAAACTATAAGAGGTAACAACATGTGACATAACTGAATCTATATGGCAGATAGTAGGGATGCACCAATACCGGGTTTTTTTTGTCATCGAGCACGAGTACTGATACTAGTGCTTCCTCTGGCATGGAGTCAGCTTCCCGGCCAATCAGCATTGAGCCGGTTCCCTACCAATCAGGAGGCTGGGCGGTGAGTTATTGGGGGCGGTGAGTTATTACCTGCCACCCGGCTTCCCAATTGGCGGGGAAGCCGGCTCCATGCTGGTTGGCTGGGAAGCCGGCTCTCCGGCCAATCAGCATTGATCCGGCCAATCAGCATGGAAGCCGACTCCATGTTCCCTCGCGGCACTGCCAATCAGAGGAAATCTCCCTCTGACAGGAAGTTCAGGTATTGGAGGTAAGTATCGGAGCATTTGGGAAGAGTACAAATACTCGCATCGGTATCAGTACATCCCTATTGAATAGCAATAACAGCTTTGCATGACATAACTCATAGTGCAGAAAAAAGCAAAGGACATCAGACACGTGTTGGACAGAGTAGGGAAGGATTAGATTACGTGGCAGGATTTCTTTGGAAATAAGGGGAAATACCATTTTTTATTGTTGTTACTGGAACAAATGTTTCCATTGGGAGATTTCCCATCACCTCCGGTCCCGCCCGGTACCATGTTGTCAGTGGGGGGATTATCCCTTTGATTCTGGTTTGGATCACAACTGTAGGGTCAGGGACTTTAGAACAATGAATGGAAATATCCCCAAAGGGGACACAGGCAGCAATAAGGTGGTAACCTTACCCCACCCCTTCCAAACTAGAAGAATGGTTTTGCCTTTGATTTCATGATGTAGTTTGTCTGTAGATCTTCAGTAGAAGCGGGTATTCTTATTACACATGTAGACTATGCCTCCTGCTCAGTGGCCCAGCACTGTCATGAAGCTCCCCTATTAGTCTGGCCAGACATACTGAAAACAATGTACTCTTTATGTGGGTAACATGTTATCTCGCAGTTGTTCCTCAGGGATACTGATTGCATTGTACACCGATAACCCCTAGAGCAGAGGTGGCCATCTCCTGCCCTCCAGCTGTACTTTAACTACAAATCCCAACATGCCTCTTCCTTTGGGAGTCATGCCTGTAACGGTCCGTCTTGCAATGCCTCGTGGGACTTGTAGTCCCACAACAGCTGGAGGGCCGGAGTTGCCCACCCCTGCCCTACAAATCTCTGTATGGAATACGATCACAGAAGTCTGGTACAGGAAGTACAAATAATTAGGGATGCACCGATATATCGGCCGCCGAAACATATCGGCCGAAAATGGCACTTTTGGCATAGTGCCGAAAGTGCCATTTTCCTGCCGATACATCGGCGCATCCGTGATTTCTTTTCTCCCCGCTGGGCGCTGCTCTATGTCCCAGCGGGGAGAAGAGAAAGTGACAGCCGGCCGAGCGCTGCGGTGGAGAGCGCTGTGAACGGCCGGCGTCTCCTCCCACACGGCTCTGCCGCCCATCACAGTCCGGCAGAGCGGTGTGGTGGCGGAGACAGCGCTGTCACATAAGGCTGAGTTCTCCTCTCTACACCGCTCCATCAGACTCCTGTGACAGCGTGTCAGAGAGGAGAGCAAGATACACACACTCAGCGATCAGTGATTGCTGAGTGTGTGCACATAATTGAGGACATGGTATGTTAACTATATCCTCAATTACGAATGAATGGGAGTGATCTACATCTCCTCCTGTTCATTCATAATTGTGGTTATAGTAAACATGCCATGTACTCATGTTATCAATGAACAGGAACACTCATAGAGGATTCCTGTTCATTGATAACAGGGGATACAGAAAAAGAGATTGGGGACGCTGTGTTCTCAATCTCTTTTTCTATTATAAAAGGGAAATATCAGAGGTCTGTTTAGACCCCTAATAGTAAAAAATAGAAATATTTAATAAAAAATGAATTCATAAAAATAAATATAAAAAAATTAAAAAGTTTATAAAAAATAAATATAAATAAAATATAAAAAATAAAAAACATTTTTGGTATCGGTTTCGGTCTGACATTTTTTTTAATTTCGGTTTCGTTTCGGTTTTTTAATTTCCATTTCGGTGCACCTCTACAAATAAACATTTAAGTCCTAAGAGGAACTCCCTAAGCTTTGTCCCTAAACAAATGAGGGATCCCTGAAGGATTTCATGCAGCTACTGCTGTGTTATCATACAACCACAGGAGGTGCTTTGTGTGATGAATAATGGACACGCGGAGCTTTCCCTATTTACACACTGCGCTCAAACAATATAGAATTCTATTATACAAGTCAACACAAATATGTCTGCACACATCCTAACCAAGGAGAAACAAGTCACTTTGTCAGTTCACTCATTTCATTAGGAATACCCCGTCATGTCTTTGGGTGATCACAAGAAGTTGGTGGTCAATCACATGTACTAGTGAGATATAATTTAGTATCGAGGATACAAAGAGAGAAGTCCTGACAACTCAAACTTCTAATATACAGGCAGTCCCCGAGTTACAAACATCCGACTTACAAACGGAGGCTATTACTGTACAGCAAGGGGTCCCAGGCTGCAGCCAAAGGGTAACGCACAGCATTTCAGTAGTTGTAATGCTACCGAGCTCGTGCCGACGAGGAGTCTGGTTCGTAATACTGTACGTAGATTACAGGAAGTTGACTCTTGTTAGATGTGCAGACGAGGGGTGCCCGCCTCTTCTTCCAGGTCACTGTGAGGTTTATACTGCTGTCTGTATCCCCATTAGGAAGATTTAATCTCACTTCCTGTTCTTGAGACAACAGTAAGTGAAAGGAAATCTACCCCTAGGAAGGGAAATTCACTCCTGTAAGCGTCATCATGGGAAAAAGGTGTATCCACTGAAGCTTTATCACCAATCCTTGTTTCCAATTTTGAAAATCCAATTGTCACAGGGACAGAAAGTGAGGTGAAATTTTCTGAATAGGGGCACAGACAGCAAAAAAAAAAAACTTTACAGGGGGTTAACCCTTCCCTATGCTATCCAAAACTCAAACAAATGTTTTGGGCTGGAGTTACACTTAAAAAATGTACCTGTTCCAATTTGCATACAAATTCAACTTAAG
>NW_017308201.1:214166-219854 GCF_000935625.1 Nanorana parkeri | reverse complement strand
GAAATGTATATTTATTCTTCTAGGGACCTTAGCTGACTACAATGCAGCTGCTGTGCTGGGTATTTATTACATGAGGGTGATATCCAGCCAGATCAAGGAACGTAAGCCTCATTTATGTAAAAATACACTTAGTGCATAACTAGATTAAAAAGTGTTTTTACATCTTTGGCATTCATCACTGAGGTTTTTTTTAAAGCAGAACTCCAGGATTTATAAAAAATGTAACCTTTGCATTGTGACTACCCCGGCACTGCAAGGGTTAAGTTTTCCCTTTCTCAGTCTAAGGACCTGTGACGTCATCGTGTCTAATACAGGTCTATAAGACTTGAAGACACCGAGGGACATTCCACCACCAGAGCGGGGGGGGGTTGACAATGCCACAGGACCAAAGATCAGGTGAGTATTTCTTTACTTTCCCCCCTAGACCAAAATTAGCACTTAACCCTCGCAATGTGGTGGTGGGGTTAATTTTTAAAAATCCTGGAGTTCTGGAGTTCTTCTTTAAATGCCTTGGAAATGTTTAAGGGAAAGTAATCCTCTTTTTAGAGTCATGTACATATATATACAGATGCTCCCCATTGTGCTTGGTAAAACATCCAGCCTCAGATGTACACCTTAGGAGCGTTACTTGTACAGTAAATAACAGACAGACAGGCAGGTGGTGTCTGAGCAATGCTCCATAGCATATATTGTGCCAATGAAGCTCTGCATCCTAGTCCAATGTAATGGTGGGATGGCATAACGCCTCCAAACACCTTCACCTGCTCCATAGGCCACCTAACATGTGGGACAGTAATGTGCTATCCATCTAGCCGGGTAAAGTGCGGACATGGCATGCTCGCGGTACATCACCAACTATACATGTGCGAGCCCAGGCTGCAATAATGAAAACACAAACACATCCCATACAGATACCTTGGCTTGTCTGTATTGTGGCCCCGATGATACAAAGAGGATGTCACTGTGCAGTAACCAGCTGATTGGCAGATCTAATACAGAAAGGTATTTCCTGAAGATGGTAACTGATTCCAACACCATAACAGAGCACCCTGCAGAGAGGAACACACACAACATGCCAGATATTCATCTATTAAACACACAAATGAATAAATAATAGAGAAAAGCGACATCACAAATGTTCAGGATTTATTCTAGAAGTCTTAGCTGCTCATTTTAAATAGACGACATACTCTCCTGATCCTCGGTCCTGCCCTGGCATTTCTATTTCTAGTCAATTTACATAATGCACATTGCACATCAGTCCCTGCCCTCTAGGAGCTTACAATCACAGGTCCCCTATCTCACATGGGCTATGACTAAGGCTGAGTAAGGCAGAAACGTGTCAGCGGTTGTTCTTTGTATAGATGCATGTGGAATAAAGTTTGAATTTCTTTGGAAGATCATCGTGTGCTGATTCTACAGTTTTTGAGCCCATCACTCCAGAAGAAAGTCATCCGTGCACCGAGTGTGGATTGCGGAGATGCATGGTAGGGGTGAGATGTGCACTTTGTGTTTTCAGTTTCCCTATCTCACCTGCATACATACAGGGACCATTTAGACATTAGCCAATTAACCTTCCAGCATGTCTTTGGAGTGTGGGAGGAACCCGGAATACCCGGAGGAAACCCATGCAAGCACAGGGAGAACATGCAAACTCCTTGCAGATAGTGTCCTGACCGGGATTTGAACCAAGGACCCCCAGTGCTGCAAGGCAGAAGTGCTTGTCAACGCCAATGTGCTGCACATGATATAAAATGAATTTGGGTATGGAGTAATTCAGTCAGGCTTTCACAGCACTGAAAACTAAAATACAGCTGGTAATGAAGTGGTTAATTGTGTCTGCTATCAGCATTCAGGATTCTCTCTGAGTGATCCTATCTTGTTGTCTATTGTTAGTACTACAAAGACGGGTGTAAAGATAATGTACAAGGCCTTCCTGCGACGCTTTACCATCACAAATGTATTTCATGTTGCTAATTCATTTTGCTTTCATTTCATACTACACTGGAAGCTGATCATGACACATCATGACCAAAAACCCCTCTAAGGTAAGCCATGTCTATAGTCCTAATGTTCTATCATACCAGGACAAGGCATTATAAAGTTTACTGTAGCTATTATTAGCTGTTATTTTTCCTTTCTTCAGCTTTGAAAACTGAATTCCAATTTGTTACTTTGAGTTTCTATACAACATTATACTCTGTATCACATCAATACATTCTCAAGACCTGTTACTGATCATGTTTATTGTCAGTGTTGCTGTACTGTACATTTGTAGCAGTGTTGGACCATTCTGATACAAGTATGGTAATGGACAGATGTTTTGTAATTTATTCTACATGCAAACATACTATCTGAAAGTACAGAGCATAGGCTCCTACAGCGTGCAGAATGCGTGTGTTTATATGCTCCAGGAACCAGAGGTCTTGCTGCACTCCTTACCGGAGAGAACCCAAACGGGTGGGTGCTTGTAGTGACCACGGAAGGCACTGTGTAAACCATAGAAGAAGAAAATAATGTCATCAGCACACCGTAGTAGTAAATCAATGATCCATTTTTAATGGCACATTGCCATTCAATGCAAGCGGTTTCGGGGCCTCAGGGGTCCCCTTCATCCGGCTCAGAATGACATTTAGGCCTCAGGGGGAATGACATTCTGAGCCTGATGAAGGGGACCCCCTGAGGCCCTGAAACCGCTTGCATTGAATGGCATTGTGCCATTAAAAATGGATCATTGATTTACTACTACGGTGTGCTGGTGACATTATTTTCTTCTTCTATGTTTATATGCTCCGACATCACAGGTGTGAGCATGCAGCCGTGGCCAGCAGCCTGTACAAATCAATGACAGGCTGACAGACGCCACGGTATACATGTACCCACACATCCCAGCAATTTCATGTGTACATAGATGGATGAGAGGCCCTGGGCACAGACTGCCTGCATCTAGGGCTGCACATCCGCTCACATTTATCATTTGGATTTTCAGTAATCTATGTATAGCCGTGGCATCTGTCAGCCTGTCATTCATCTGTACAGGCCGCTTGCCATGGCTGTATGCTCTCAACTGTGACCCCCGAGTGCATTCTGCACAGGCCTATGCATCTGAGTGAATGAGACTTTACTTTGTGTATCATTTTAGAAGCCAAATAGGAATTAATCAACCATAGGATACAACTAAAGGAAAATTGTGTACCTTCAGGTAACTGTCTTGAATCCTGCAGAGATCTGTAAAAATAAAAGAACAAATAAATCTATAAGTACATATTTTTTTGAAATATGTCAATGTGATTGGCTTGGCCAACAAAAGAACGCTCCACAGCTGGATAATATGCTTAAAATGACCAATAAGGTTATATTTTTATTCTTCAGGAAGACTATTTATCTACTATCTGTGTACTGCATATACATTGCTTTAGTGATTTTTGTATAACCTTTCCTGTTCACATGAGTTTCAGGTGCGGATCTGCAGACGTGGTGCTATGTGTTTCGCCGCGTTTTTGATGCGTTCAGGTAAAAAAAAAAATTGTTTGCTGGAGTGGCGCTGTCAGTATGTTAGCAGTGCGTTTTTGACGCGTTTTGCGTTTTCGGGCCGTTTCCTGACCGTACAAAATGTGACATGCAGTATTTTTCTGTCGTAACCTGAATGGACTGCGCACGTGAGAACTGTAGCTCATAAAACACATAGGGATACATTGGGATGCATTTTTAGTGCAGTAGCGTACGGATCAGGTCAGCACAGAAAACGGACGTCGTGTGAACAGGCCCTGAAAGAAGCAGCTGCAGCCCTCTAGTGGCTGGTCTGATGCATAAACCTACCTGAAATTAAGCTGCATATTTCAAGTATATCTGACGCCATACTTTTTCATTTTGGATGGAGTAGAGGAGGGAGGGAGAGAGAGGAGAGGGAGAGAGAGGTAGAGAGAGAGAGGTAGAGAGAGGAGAGGGAGAGAGAGGTAGAGAGAGGAGAGGTAGAGAGAGGAGAGGGAGAGAGAGGAGAGGGGAGAGAGAGAGAGAATGAATATATCTTTCCCATGTGAGGGAAATCCCCAGTTAGGGCTCGTCCACACCATCCCAACATGTGTACAAAGAAATGTATTTTATGTGCTATTTCTTCAGCTCACACATCAAGCTGTGGTATAAAAAAGCAGGACATGTTGAATTGTTGTGAAGCGTGTTCTGACGTGCTATAACGTACAGTTTGATAAAGTATCAAATCTAATAGATTTTTTTTTCAAGTAAGCACTGTGATGTGTTTTACAATGTTTCGCGAGTGTTATGTGCACCTTAACGGGTGCCAGCTGGTGTGAATAAGCCCTTAAAAACATAGGAAAATATAGCAAAACTACCCTTGCAGTGGGGTTATTCCTGCACTGAAAGGGTTAACTGCTCCTTTGTGGTAGTGGCATTGTGTAAGGGACTTTTACTTACCTGAGCTCCACTCCTCGGCAGTCAGTGCTCCCCTCTCTCTCCTATGGCCCGGCCTGTGGACTGTCCCTCGGTGTCCTCACATATAAAGCTGTGGGTCCTGCAATGTACATGATGACATCTCACCCTAATGAGGACACAGACAGCTAACATGACAGGAGTTTTAACCCCTCACTACTTTATCACATTCTAGCCTTTATTTATACTTTAAGAGCTTTATTATCAATGGCAGTTATTTCTTGTACACATTAGTCCCATGCTGTCCAGAACTAGCTATGTTCACAAATTCATGTGATAATTGTCCGTGTGCAAGAACGTTTAGGGGACAAAAGTAATGAAAGAGCCATTATGTTTTTAACTGATGTGCAATGGTGACATTCACAGGAATTTGTTACCTATAATAAGCGATCACAGAATTTTTCTGAAACAGTTGCTTACAGAGAGAGAGAAAATAAGGGGAAATGCAAAATGTCAGTGTTACTGGTACAGAATATAAGGGAAACTCCCCCGCAACAATGGGGACATTTCTTCTGGTGGCATCTGTTAAAAGTGTAATTTCCTCTCATTTTGGGGAGATTTTGACTCACTGGGGGAATTCACAAAGACTGGCACATGTGGAATAGTGCTCTAGTTTCTAAAATGAATACAATTCTATGCCAAGGGCCCCAAACTGTAAAACTTAGTGTAAGTAGATTGTTAATTTGGCTCATAGGGAAATATAAATGCAAAGTAGAGATTTAGAAGAAGAAATGTGGTGCGAAAAAAGGGTCTTGGGTGCAAAGTAGTAATAATAATGAAATATATTTAAAATGCTAAATGAGGACACCCGCTCTCGTTGCAGCTCCATGACTTCGTAATGTGTCTTGCGGCTGCGTCCTGGCGGAATGAAACTGTTGTGCATAAGTTTCTAAGATGTTGGATTTTAACACATGCGCAGTAAAGAATTTGTAAACGACCTATGTTTTGCTTTACATCACTTCCTGTTCGTTCATGATTGTGGCCATAGTAACTGATACTATCTCCACAGCTTATGAATGGACAGGAACACTCAGTATAGAGGTTTCATGTTCATTCATAACAGGGGCTACAGAAAAAAAGATTAAGGACTCTGTCCTCAATCTCTTTTTCTATTTTAAAAGGGAAATATCAGAGGTCTATTTAGAACCCCCGACAGTAAAGTAAAACAAATTATAATAAACATAACATAATTAAAAAACAATTTAAATTATTTTAAAAAAGGTTGGAAAAAAAGTAATTTTT
>NW_017308201.1:200932-213277 GCF_000935625.1 Nanorana parkeri | reverse complement strand
AAAAAAAAAATTGTTTGCTGGAGTGGCGCTGTCAGTATGTTAGCAGTGCGTTTTTGACGCGTTTTGCGTTTTCGGGCCGTTTCCTGACCGTACAAAATGTGACATGCAGTATTTTTCTGTCGTAACCTGAATGGACTGCGCACGTGAGAACTGTAGCTCATAAAACACATAGGGATACATTGGGATGCATTTTTAGTGCAGTAGCGTACGGATCAGGTCAGCACAGAAAACGGACGTCGTGTGAACAGGCCCTGAAAGAAGCAGCTGCAGCCCTCTAGTGGCTGGTCTGATGCATAAACCTACCTGAAATTAAGCTGCATATTTCAAGTATATCTGACGCCATACTTTTTCATTTTGGATGGAGTAGAGGAGGGAGGGAGAGAGAGGAGAGGGAGAGAGAGGTAGAGAGAGGAGAGGGAGAGAGAGGTAGAGAGAGAGAGGTAGAGAGAGGAGAGGGAGAGAGAGGTAGAGAGAGGAGAGGTAGAGAGAGGAGAGGGAGAGAGAGGAGAGGGGAGAGAGAGAGAGAATGAATATATCTTTCCCATGTGAGGGAAATCCCCAGTTAGGGCTCGTCCACACCATCCCAACATGTGTACAAAGAAATGTATTTTATGTGCTATTTCTTCAGCTCACACATCAAGCTGTGGTATAAAAAAGCAGGACATGTTGAATTGTTGTGAAGCGTGTTCTGACGTGCTATAACGTACAGTTTGATAAAGTATCAAATCTAATAGATTTTTTTTTCAAGTAAGCACTGTGATGTGTTTTACAATGTTTCGCGAGTGTTATGTGCACCTTAACGGGTGCCAGCTGGTGTGAATAAGCCCTTAAAAACATAGGAAAATATAGCAAAACTACCCTTGCAGTGGGGTTATTCCTGCACTGAAAGGGTTAACTGCTCCTTTGTGGTAGTGGCATTGTGTAAGGGACTTTTACTTACCTGAGCTCCACTCCTCGGCAGTCAGTGCTCCCCTCTCTCTCCTATGGCCCGGCCTGTGGACTGTCCCTCGGTGTCCTCACATATAAAGCTGTGGGTCCTGCAATGTACATGATGACATCTCACCCTAATGAGGACACAGACAGCTAACATGACAGGAGTTTTAACCCCTCACTACTTTATCACATTCTAGCCTTTATTTATACTTTAAGAGCTTTATTATCAATGGCAGTTATTTCTTGTACACATTAGTCCCATGCTGTCCAGAACTAGCTATGTTCACAAATTCATGTGATAATTGTCCGTGTGCAAGAACGTTTAGGGGACAAAAGTAATGAAAGAGCCATTATGTTTTTAACTGATGTGCAATGGTGACATTCACAGGAATTTGTTACCTATAATAAGCGATCACAGAATTTTTCTGAAACAGTTGCTTACAGAGAGAGAGAAAATAAGGGGAAATGCAAAATGTCAGTGTTACTGGTACAGAATATAAGGGAAACTCCCCCGCAACAATGGGGACATTTCTTCTGGTGGCATCTGTTAAAAGTGTAATTTCCTCTCATTTTGGGGAGATTTTGACTCACTGGGGGAATTCACAAAGACTGGCACATGTGGAATAGTGCTCTAGTTTCTAAAATGAATACAATTCTATGCCAAGGGCCCCAAACTGTAAAACTTAGTGTAAGTAGATTGTTAATTTGGCTCATAGGGAAATATAAATGCAAAGTAGAGATTTAGAAGAAGAAATGTGGTGCGAAAAAAGGGTCTTGGGTGCAAAGTAGTAATAATAATGAAATATATTTAAAATGCTAAATGAGGACACCCGCTCTCGTTGCAGCTCCATGACTTCGTAATGTGTCTTGCGGCTGCGTCCTGGCGGAATGAAACTGTTGTGCATAAGTTTCTAAGATGTTGGATTTTAACACATGCGCAGTAAAGAATTTGTAAACGACCTATGTTTTGCTTTACATCACTTCCTGTTCGTTCATGATTGTGGCCATAGTAACTGATACTATCTCCACAGCTTATGAATGGACAGGAACACTCAGTATAGAGGTTTCATGTTCATTCATAACAGGGGCTACAGAAAAAAAGATTAAGGACTCTGTCCTCAATCTCTTTTTCTATTTTAAAAGGGAAATATCAGAGGTCTATTTAGAACCCCCGACAGTAAAGTAAAACAAATTATAATAAACATAACATAATTAAAAAACAATTTAAATTATTTTAAAAAAGGTTGGAAAAAAAGTAATTTTTGTTTTTCGGTTTTGGCCTGACAATTTTTTTCATTTCCGTTTCGGTCTAAAAATGTCATTTTGGTGCATCCCTACTTTCATTTATACCTCAAATTGCTACTGTTTCAGATAGTGCATTAAAAATAACGTAATAGGTCAATATGATTGAAAGATCAAACAAGTGAAATGATCAGTGAGTAAAACAAAATGTTCTGCTCTTGTGAATAGTCTATGGACTGTGGAACTGTACGCTGGATGAGCAATCTGATCAACAATTTCTGTTTTGCTCTCCTGCTTCCTTAAAGTTAAACATTGACGTGGCTTGTGATTCCAGTTTGGCAGAGAGGTCTGAAAGCCAACGCCTTCTTACTTTCTGGCTATGGGACCCAATCCAACTAGAGTAAAGGTTTTTACTTTTCATAGGCTGGCTTAGCTAGTACTGCAGTACTCTAACAGGATTCATGCACCCAACATTTAATTTCCAAATGTCCATGTAAGCCTAAGCAGCTAGTCAAGGTCAGATGAAAATATTTTGTAATTTTTTCAACTCCATATCAGAAACAAGGTGGTTATTAGGAAGTGGATTTAGTAGATATAGTAGGCCTGTTCCTGCACCCTGTGGGCACATATGTGCTCATACCTATAGGCTTTAAGCATCTCTAAAATCTTACCACTTTATTTTGACACACCCTGAACACCTACCAAAAAGTATTTTGCTAAGGGTGGTCATTGGTGCCCCACAGGCTGTTCCCTATATACCTCTTACCTCTATAGTCCCTAGTTTGAATAAAGTAGGAAAGAGATATATTGAAACCTTTTTACCATTCCATAATTTTCAGGTCTAAGGGAACTCCTTTTAAAATTATAATATATACAGTTCAATGCACATTGGTATGATCATTAGGTTGCAGGTATGGGAATAAATAAAATAATAAAGAATGTGCCATACTTAGTCTATTTTACACAGCAGATCATTTTTAATACCCCACCTTACACCTCTATACAACAAAGTAATTTTTAGTAATTGTTATTACTAATTATAATAATAGACACATAGAAACACACACAGTAAAAATATTCTAATGTCCCTTTACATTTGTGGTTAGTGAAAAAGTGTCCCCTTACATAGGTAGTCAGCCCAAATGCCCCTATTACAATGTTTAACTGTAAAGAAATACCCTTTTACATTGGCTGTCATTTAAAAAGTGCCTTATGAATTCACTTATTTAATTTTTAAGAGAAAAATAAAATACAGTCCCAACAATACATGTCATATGTCTCCAGATATTCATTTTCCCTTTTTTTTCTGTGTAATTAAACCTTCATAAACCTACATATACATTGTATGGTTTTAGGTACTTCTTTTATTAAGACCGACTATAGAGGTTAAATATTACTGAAAACAATAGAGAAGATATAGCTAATTAAAAACACGACAGAGAAAAATTTGACAATTAAGGTATTGGATGGACTGATAAGTAAACCCTGTAGAAGCACCATTAGTCACATCGTATTAGAGCTGCAGCAATTAATCGACTAAGTCGATTATAATCGATGATGGAAAACGCTCTCAACGGTTTCCATCATCGATTAGTTGAATTTCGATTAGTTGGCCTGCTTGTGGCTCCACGCACGCTGCTTCTCCTTCTGGCCTCGCGACACGTCTCCTCACCCGCACAAAACGTCTCCTCGCCGCCTCACAGACTTGCCGCACGCCGCTTCTCCTCCCCGCCTCACGGACTCGCTGCACGCCGCTTCTCCCCGCCTCACAGACTCGTCGCTGCATGCCCATCCACGATCGGCACAATGAAGAAGGAAGAGCAGGCATGGGGAAAAGGCAGCTGGCAGACAGGCCCACAATCTCAAGGAGACTGCTCAGGTAGGCCTGCACTCCCCCCCACATGGTGTTGTATGAATGTATTGCTGGGATTTGTATTCCTCTATAGCTGATGGTACATTGTGCTGTATAATATATAGCACAATGTACCATCAGCTATAGATGACTACAAATCCCAGCAATACATTATACACTGTATGTATAATGTACTATTTCTGGCATTTGTTGTATTCCTATATAGCTGGTGGTATTCTGTATTGTGCTGTATAATCATTATACAGCGCACTGCAGAATACCACCAGCTATAGAGGACTACAAATCCCAGCAATAATACATTATACAGCGCAATATAGAATAACGCCAGCTACAGAGGACTACAAATCCCAGCAATAGTCCATTATGGTATAATGGACTATTGCTGCGATTTGTTGTATTCCTCTATAGTTGCTGGTATTGTGCATTGCGTCGCTGTATAATGTATTATATTGCACACCAAACTTTTTTTTGCATCCACCGCTCCAAGCTTGCTCCTGTGATGGACTTAAATCTCAAAACTTCAAGTGGTTAAAAGGAGAATTATGAGGTGAGTAATTTTCACTCAGCCTCATAATCTGAGTCGACCTGTGACAATGAAACTGTCACAGGTAGGCTCAGTAGATCGGGAAGTGAGCGAACACATACCTTCGCTCCCTCACTTCTCGATCTATCCCTGCAGAGAGCCGTGACTGTCACTCACGGCTCCCTGCAGGGATTCCCCCCCTCCCCTGTCCGATCCTGCAGCACTGACTGTGAAACGGACGGGGGAGGGGGCGGGCACAGCTGGCTCTGCCTCTGGATAGGCAGACAGTATTGTCAGGATCCGTCCCGGCTGCGGCGTCTCAGTATACCGCGAGCTACAGCTGAGCTTTGGGTCACGGGAGGACGCTAGTTTGTGTTCTCCCGTGACCCTTAGGAGAAACATGGGGAAAAGCCCTGACCTCATAGTTCTCCTTTAATATGTTTTGTACTATTTGGTGTTTCTCTCTTTTTTTTTTCTAAATTGAATCTGGAGAGATATGACTAAGGCATCCTTACACTGAAGGTCAGTGAATAGAATGACTGAATTCTAGGAACCCATAACAACCTTTGAGGAATACTAGGGTTCCACCAAACTCTAGTTTAGAAAGGCTGGGTTAGAGACTTTGGTTATTACTGTAAAAAAATAAATCCTATAGGGTTTTGGATGCTTCCCATACTATCCAAGTATCCCGAGTTTGCATGGTGATATTAGACTCTCAATGTTTCAAAATATCTGTGAGTCCATCAGCACACCTTGTAAGTACTTGCTGCATGTTGAGGTGAAGAAACCAGACTTGAAGACATTTTGTCGATAGACCCAGTACACCGTTTGACATTTGCTGTTAAGAAGTTTTGAATGTTGTTGATCCAATGTATTAGAATTACAGACTCCCTTCTCTAGTGCGACTCCAAACCTGCGCTGAAGCCTCACATTTAAACCATTAGGAGACTGACACTACCACCTAGAGGGCAGGGTTGTGGTTTACCTGAGGAATTTTTGGCTCTACCATGAATGTGGTCAAGGAAGACATGCCATCTGCTCTTTACCCTCCAGGTGGGCATACCCCCTTTCCCCCCAGGGGGTCTTTGGGATTAGGGCACCATTAAAGAACCATGGTCCAGGACCTTTATAGCACACTGCAGCTAACCACAGCTAACTCAGGGTCCAGTGACTGGGCGCGTTACAGTCCAGCACCACATCTTCCCTCCAGCAAGGTCAGGGTATGGTCCACCAATGCTCTGCCGAGGAAAAAAACAATCTGGATAGTGGCCCGAGGTCCAGCAGAAGTTAGAGTAGTATTAGTAGAAACTTCCCTAAAGAATCTTGCAGAAAATAGTGAAAACTAGTAACAAAGAAAAAGTACCTTTCTCAGAAATGAGAGAAGACGTCTATCACCTAAGGACACTAGCAAAAAAAACTGAGGCAAGCTGGGAGTGGGAGGGGTTATGCAGGGCTGTCCTGAAGCTTTGATTGATTTTCCAGTGTTCAGTCACCTGAAGGTAGCTGTATAACCCCGTAGTCTAAGTGTTCTGTAATGTAAAATCAAGAAACTCTTTTGGGGAAGAACCTTTAATCATATTATGAATGTCAAACCTCAATAGCAAAAAGCCCTTGTAGAACACCTACCACTGGATGAGAAACTCCACTATAAAGTGGGCAACATTCTATGAAACTTTCAATCCACTCTGCTAATCTGACTGGATACCAGCACATTTACCTACCTGGTCTGAGTAAAAAAACAAAAATGTGACATATTGCAGCTGACCTGCCCTCAGATGTGGTGGATGCATTTGTTGTCATTTTTCGCACCAGGAACATTTTCAGCAAGTATAGAAAATACCAGTTAATCTTGCCAGAAATTCAGTGTCCTTGTCACTTCCTGTAAGCTGAAAAGACAACAAAAACAATGTTGTCTTTTTATTTTGTAATCTGCTTATCCCATCAGCCACCATGTAAAGGAGATGAACAACAAGGCAGACATGTTTGATGTCCAGCCTATGTGACAACCATGGCTCCCTCCATATATACTGTGGAGGAGTGAGCACAGCCACAAAGGGACGGGAAATGTGTTATTCGCAGAATTACCACGTGAAAATGAAAGGTCTGAAAACAGAATAGAGGACTAAAACGCTGCACAATATTACATATTTGTTTTTGGGTTTAGATATACTTTAATCAAAACTCTGTGCTAGGGGTTTTACAATTTGTCTTCTGACTGAATTTAAATTCTTTAGTCTATGCTTGTATTATATTCAGCCTTATTGTACCTACCAGAGTCAGTCATTCACTAAATACGTAAGGTCATTGGTACTTTTTGCAGTAACTCAGACATTGGTCGCACAGAGAAAAGGTGGCACCACATTTTCAAGTAACCGATAGATATATCCAGTACGACAGTTCACATTTGCAAAAAACATTTTCAGGGTTATTCATAAAAGGGTGAAGAGTTTGGAGAAGTCAGGAGAAGTGAACAATCTAGCTGAGCTGGATTAGAGAATTTTTCCAAATCCGCAATTCTGGCCTAGAATGTTCACTTCTCCTGCCTTCTCCAAACTCTTCACCCTTTTGTGAATAACCCTGTTTTTGTTTCAGCATTTCATAGACTCCTTTCTCCTGGCTTGAGGATAGCTCGTAGAACCGATATAAATTCACCCAGGTGTTATTTTTCTACAGTAGATTTTAATATGTCTGGGCTGGTTTTAATCTTCTTCCCCCTGTGTCGCCTACAGAATTTCCATGGCTGATATTAGAGGAACATCATTCAAAGACTTTTCAAGCTAAAAGAACATCTGGATTGATAACAAGACAAACAGTATCTCTGAATCCCTGCCAGGTAGACATAAGGAAGCAGTAATCTCAAACACAATAAAAGCATTGTAAATGTTAGACTTGTGCAACAGTCACCAAGTATTGTTCCTGGATACCAATAAAGATACATCATTAATACTTCAGAACTTTTCCTTTCCTGTTGGCCTATTAGTTTAGGCACCTGTCAGGGTCGGTTAAAATGGTGGAAGTTTATAAAGCGCAATTCAGTTACTCTACTGATGTTTACAAACAAAATAGTAATTATTTTACTGAAAACTAAACTAGAGCAGAGCAGAATGGAGGTCTTTCCACAGCATCCAACTAGGACTCATGTCTCATTATCTGAAAAACTAAAACATGGAATCTTGTGTGTTGCTTTGATGTTTTTATTCTTCTTTGTGAATGTCCTGTCATATCATGTCCTGTCCAAATGTCACAATTATTGCAAGCAATCCAAGCAGCATCACTAACAATACTGTTGTATGTATCATGTAGGAGTTCATATTTGCAACAAAAAACAGGATTTTTGTACTTACAGTAAAATCCATTTGTTAGAGTTTATTGGGAGACACGGGATTCAGAGTTCAGAGAAGGGCTACAAAATTAATTATAGGGATGGAAGGCCTGAGTTATGAAGACTGCATTCAAAATCTAAACGTATTCACGTTAGAAAAAAGGAGATTACATGGGGACCTTATTGCAGTCTTCAAAATCATCAATGGGGACCCGAATATTAGGAACAAGCTGTTTAATTCCAAAACTGTATTGAGAACCCGGGGACACAAGAGGTTAGAGGAGAGGGGGTTCAATCTTAGAATTTGCATGGGGTATTTCACTGTGAGGGTGGTGAAAGTTTGGAACTCACTACCACAGGCGGTGGTATCTACGGATAACATTGATAAATTCAAGAAACTCCTGGATTAGTTTCTTCTCTCGCATAATCTACAGGGATATGGCAAGAGTTAGAGCCAGATAAATACACACACACACACACACACACACACACACTCAGATACATAGGTTGAACTGGATGGACCTTGGACTTTATTCAGCCTTACATACTATGTCATTAGGTTATAATGCAACCTACAAGAGGAACTGGAAACTGACAAACAACAAAAGCAATTGGCCAGCCAAGTATAACCCCTCCCACTAAAAACCAAATAGCACTGGAAAGATCACTAGTGGCTACATATTGAACCAATGTGGTTTTAGTCCAAAAATCCTCACTTTACTAACACATCAATGCACCGTTTAATTCAATTTGACTGGCAGACAGTATAACTACACCAATTAAAAATATGACAACGTTGTCATCTTTAAAAACACCGCACAAAAGTCCAGACCACATTCATACCACACACTATATTACCCAGAGGTCCATTTTAATATTCAAAAACTCTTCTGTTCATAATTGACCTCAATGGGTATATCCATCTTCATATGTCTGTTTCATACCTTCTCTAAACAAGAACTATGGGGCAACCTTTTTTTCCCATAGTTCTCCTCAGGGTCATGGGAGGACATATACCATGTCCTCCGCTGACCAAAAACTCAGCATATAGTGCTATATAAAAATAATAGTAAAAGCCGTGCTGTGTGATTACCGGTCAATGAACTGGTCAGTGGTAATCTGCATTGCGCAGTATAATCATTATACAGCGCAATGGAGAATACCACCAGCTATAGAGGACTACAAATCCCAGCAATAATACATTATACAGCACAATGCAGAATAATGCCAGCTACAGAGGACTACAAATCCCAGCAATAGTACATTATAGTATAATGGACTATTGCTTTATTCCTCTATAGCTGCTGGTATTCTGCATTGCGCCGCTGTATAATGGACTATATTGCACACCACACTTTTTTTTAACTTCCACCGCTCCAAGCTTGCTCCCGTGATGGACTACAATCTCAATAAACTAGTAGTCCATCACTGGAGCCTTTTTTTTCAATCCGATTAATCCAACGTAATAATCGGCTAACTAATCGATTATGAAAATAATCGTTAGCTGCAGCCCTAGTATTCGGCATCAGGTGCTTCCTCTACCTGGTTTGAATTAGAGGAACAGCGCATACAGACCCTGATGGGTCTCTGCTAAAGGTGCGGTGCATTCCAGAAGATTTCTCTGTTGATGGTCACAGGAGACTATGATTATTTTACATCCAATGTTTTATCTTCTATTTTCCTAATGGACTATTGAAGATCCAGGATCATGGACATTTTTTAACCATTTATTATTTTCACTGAAGTGCATGTTATACACATGCGTTTTTTCTAGTTGTTATTCTTTGCACATTGCATCACATTGTTTCACAGTTAACATCTATTGTATTTGATTTTTCATTATAGAATTTTTAGCAATGCATTTACACCAAGGTGCATGTTATATACATGCTTTTCTTCTTTGTTTTGCACTTTTTACACATTGTATCACATTATTTCTAGGTCAGTATCTACTATATCTGACACTTTTGCAGTTTTATTCACACAGCGCAGCTTTTACTATTAATTTTATACTATATATCTGACCACACAGATTTCAGCTGCTGCTTAACCTGATTGGAGTAGTGGCGCGAGGTTTGACATTATTCATATATTGTGCTATATGCTGGGAGCGTCGGAGCCGGGATGGATCCTGACAATACTGTCGAGATCCACCCTGCTGGCTGACAGCGGGCTCTGCCTATCTAGAGGCAGAGCCAGCTATTGCCTGCCACCCTTCAGCGTCCGTTCCTCCAGTCAGCGCTGAGGAAACGGAGAGGGGAGGGGACTGACAAGGACTGACAGTCACCGCTCTCTGCAGGAAGATGATGGGGAAGTGAGCGGATCGGCGGCATGTTTTATCTCACTTCCCGATCAATAAAGCCAATGTGAAACAGTTTCAATGTCACACGCCGGCTCTGACTATGGGGATGAGTGTAATTCACTCGCCTCCTAGTTCTCCTTTAAGGTTCATTCCACCATTATTGTATCCATAGAGATGCCAAGCATCTATGTAACATTGAAGGGAACTGGGACCATACATTGATTTTTCTTAATGTTAAAGCTACTCTTGTAAAGGGTTCTTCATTTAAACCACAGTAAGAAAAGAAAAATTATGTTTGGGGTGCATTTACCTCCTTGTGGGTGGAGTGGGTATAACCGCAGGTACTCGGTCCACTTAAGTTGAAAATGGTCATCCAGGGAACAGTCAGACCCAAATATTATAAAGAAATGTCCCTTTTTTTTAAATCTTTGGCAAAAAGACAGATTGTCTTCAGGGAAGCTATTGAAGTTAATTGCATTCATTTCACTACCAACAATGAATGCAAAAATGATCATGGATCCCATGCAGCTCATGCTACAATGCTGTGTCAGAGAGATCCTAACAAACAAAGCTGACCAGTCTAAAGACATTGATATTTACTTACTTACACACATATTGATCTAGTTCATATTATCGTGATATGAAAGAAAATGGTGGTGCCTGTTTGTTGTGGCTAAAAAAATATCAAAAACTTTTTGGGAATTGTACAGATTGAAAAGACCAAGCCGTTCTGGTACAAACAATAAACAGAAGAGGTAAAAAGCATTCAAAAAAAAAAAAAAAAAAAAGATTTTGTGAATTGTACAGATTGAAAAGACCGAGTGCTTGTGGTACAAGTAATAATCAGAAGAAGTAAATCACAGCCCTGGGCACTCACTAAAAGCCTGGTATCCAAGGCCACAGAAAGCAGTTGCCACAGCATTTGTAATACCCATCTGCTGATGGGTTAATGAATGGCCTCTTATATAACCGTCACCATGGAAACCGGAAGAACTGCATTCACAAATGTGGGGGAGTTCAGAAACAGAAAGATTTTTAGATACTCAACTGAAAGCCGCACAGACTAGCGTTAAGGAACATTAGCTGGCCTCCAAACAAGGTCATCACCTGAGATCTGGAAAAACACTTCCATCTCAAAGCATAATCCTAAACACTTGACTGTAAAACAGGATAAGAATTGGATCGAAGAATAAAAGGAACCCATTCTAGGGGCTGAGGTCTGGAAATTGACCTTGCAGAGTCTGATCACAGGGTGTCTGAATGCCACCCTCTACCCCATCCACATTATTAGGATAACTCTTGCATTGCTAATTATTCATGTCATCATGTCATACATTTAATGTAACTAACACAATACAACATGCTAAATATATATATACAGTCAGTGTGTGTGTATATATATACACACACGCACACTCTACATACACAAAGAGTTCTGCCTTATGTGATAACTTGGGCTTGTGTCTGGAGCTATGACCCGTGGCAGCCAATGTGTAATTGCGCAGAGAAGATGTTAGCTACGGGCTGCCTCACAGAGTCATCATGGGCTGCAGGTACGTATATGTCTGGGGAAGGAGTCACTTTAGGTTAGGGGGAAAGTGAGGACATAAAGCTTATAAAGTATACTTTGTGTAAAAGTGCACTTTTCATTTAATGTAAAGTCATCAAAACCTGGAAAATTTTATATGAGCTCATAATGCACATTATTGCATATTACCTTCCCCCAAAACTAGATGTCAATACACGTATTCAAAGATGATGAAGTCTTCTTAAAATAAAGCTTCAGGCAAACAACTGAATACATCGTTGAAACTCATAAATCGTTACTACTACCTGTCACGAGATTTGTAATTCTGTACAGCCAATCTTATGATTTACACACATATTCCACACTGCACAGCCAGACAGGTGACAAATGTATTTCCTGATTAAGGAAATTATTTTTGCAGCAATGCAGCTTTCTACGTCATCTCTCCTCTGTCAGCATCCTTATTGGAATCAGGCCCGGCGCTACCGCAAGGCAAGTCAGGCGGCCGCCTGAGGGCGCTGCAGGGTGAGGGCGGAAAAAACAGGGCATTTTGACAAGTACTTGTACTTGTCAAAATTCCCCCGATGTTTGTGCTATGTTTTTTTTTTTTTTTCACTTACCT
>NW_017308201.1:194663-200914 GCF_000935625.1 Nanorana parkeri | reverse complement strand
GCCAGTCGCGGCCCTGCTAAATTAGGCTCTCCCGCGCCGAAGGTAAGTGAAAAAAAAAAACAGAGCAAACATCGGGGCATTTTGACAAGTACAAGTACTTGTCAAAATGCCCTGTTTTTACAGGGGTCGGGGATGGGGGGGGGCGCAAAAATGCACCTTGCCTGTGTAGGCAAGAATGCTAGCACCGGCCCTGATTGGAATGCGTATCTGCATCTTCACATGAGGCTGCAGATGACCTAGTAAACCAGGAAGTAGAAGAGTACTTTTACTAATTGGTAGAGGTGTATACAACAAGAATAGCTAAATAAATATTGTGAGTATATACGGTAATTGTGATGATTATGGCTTACAGCTCATGAAAACCCCAAGAACCCCAAATCCACAACCTCAAAAAAGTAGATTATTACACGCAATCAATAAAACAAGGATTATAAAAAAATATAAAAATCATTTAGGTATGTAAATTAGTCATAGAGTTATTGTCACTCGATTGTGTGAGCTGTAGCTGGAACACTCTACCTTACAGCGTGGTACAAGGCAATATGGTTGGAATGGCCACTAACTCCTTTTTCATCAAATGTGATCACCTGAAATAGAGATTGCATAGGTCAATTTTCCTGAAATAATAAGAAAAAACAGTAGCCATGAAAATGAATTATGAGTTCAATGTGAGCACAGCTGCCCTGACAAATCATCATTCTAGTGAGATCTGACGAATAATTGTTTTAAGCTTCTTTGACATTTATATAGCAGGGGTTGCTGTGCTCTGTAGAATTTATACTCTACACAAAAAAGGCTCTCCTTTTTTAACTAGTAACCAACTAAATTTAAATAATTTAAAATAGTTGTATAGTTACATAGTATTTGAGGTTGAATAAAGACACAGGTCCATCAAGTTCAACCTTTGTGTGTCTGTATGTGATTGTGCATGTGTTTGTGTGTACACGAGTCCCTGAGTAATGTCGTTTTTAAGAATACCTGTACCCCTTTATGTTACGGTCTCTGAGGATGGTATCTAATTGATTTTTGAATGATTCAATACGCTCTGCTGATACCACTGCTTGTGGCCGCAAGTTCCAGACTTTAACTGCTCTACCTGAAAAAAAGCCCCATACGCCCCTTGTGGTTAAATCTTTTTTTCCTTGTTACGGAGTTTACAGTACAAGGTTTATTGCTGATGTTGCCATTACCACTAAACATTTTGTACATCAGAATCACGTCCCCTCTTAATCTCCTCACTTCCAGCGTGAACAAGTTTAAGTTTAGTAACCTTGTCTTAGGTCCTCTAGCCCCTAGTTTAGTTGCCCTTCTGTGGACCTTCTCCAGCACAAGGACAACCTTTCTGTGGATTGGTGACCAAAACTGGACCACATACTCCAGATGACCGAACCAGTGATCTGTAAAGTGGCAAAAGTATTGCTTTGTCTCTACAGAACATTCCTTTTTTTAATACAAGACAGTACTCTGCTTGCTTTGTTTGCCGCAGCCGGGCATTGCAAGCTATTTTCGAACTTAATAATCGGCTAACTAATCGATTTTGAAAATAATCGTTAGCTGCAGCTCTACTATTGTTCAATTCTTGGTCTACTATGACCCCTAAATCTTCTTCCATTTCTGACTTCCCTAGTGAAGTTCCCATTAATATGTAATCCGCTAGCCTATTTTTAACCCCAAAATGCATTACTTTACATTTTTGAACATTAAACCTCATCTGCCATATAGTTGCCCACTCCCCTATTTTATTCAGGTCCTCCTGTAATGTAATAATGTCTAAGCTCATGTATATTACCCTCCCAATTTTATCATCAGCAAACACAGAAACATGGCTATTAACACCTTCCCCGAGATCATTAATAAACAGGTTAAACAGGATGGGGCCCAGCACAGAACTCTGAGGCACGCCACTCTCGACCTTAGACCAATCTGAAAAAGAGCCATTTATCAATACTCTCCGGACAGTTATCTATCCATGTACACACCATTTCATCTATGCCCACAGATCTCAGCTTGTCTATTAGGCGCTTATGTGGTACCGTGTAAATAGATAATTTGGATGGGTACCACGGGAGTGAGCTTGGGGAAGTGGCTACACTACAACACACACAGGGACCATAGGGGAAAAAAAGAAGCCACCCTCCAGAAGGAAGGACGGTGTCAGCATCAGATTATTGGAGGATCTAAAGCCAAGTGATACACATGTAAGATACATTTTTGTTAATAGTTAAGGTACTTGAACGCATTTTTAAGATTTCATTTCTGAGTTTAGTGTCACTTTAATATACAATTTGTGATCTACTTCACTTCTACCACTAGAGGGTGCATGTACTGCACAAACAACTACTAGAATTTCCTCAATGTTCTTCACATTATAGCAAATTAAACAAGAAAAACAGGGCAGTACATACAGTAGCTAATAACCGCATTGCTTATGAGTGTACATTCTATAGTGTACAAAAAACCTGTCCTGTGACTATGTTTTTCTTTCAAGTCAGAATTATGACTCGTTTCCTGTTAGTTGAGTGTCAGCAAAGTAATCCAATGATTTTAGTTGGGCAATATAAATCTTAAAGCAACATTAAACACAGAAATTAAATAACTTCTTTTATATAAATAATCAATGACTGTGTACTTTTTTTTGTCATTGTTCAGCTCTATATGCTCCAAAATCCATTTTATTTTTCTCCATCCACAACTTCCTGCCAGAGGGTGGCTACTTTTCTTCTCCATGGTCCCTATAGGAGCTGAAAAGTAGCCACCCTCTATGCTGGTTCATGTGAAGGACTACAACATGCTGGGGGCGTGTCTTCTCAGTCTCCGCCCACAAATCCTCCCCTCTAGACTCTGCAAGGAGCTGGGATTTCTTAGGCTCTCCCACATTAATATATGAGCTTTGATTTCTCTCCTCCTGGCTTACCAAGGAGGGAGTGTGGGGGCAGCTGCTTGTGAGGAGATTCAGCATGTGAGCTGTCACCAGCCTCATACTTTCTTCTGAGTCTCAGCTCACACGCTGAATCTGGTCAAACAGTCACAGAGGATACGGCTCCTACATTTGAAATAATGTTTTTTTTTCGGTGTATTGTTGTAAGCTTGATTCTTTGTTGTAGATTTGTTGTAAAGCTATTGTAAGTAGTTTTGATAATTCACAGCATTGCAGAGATTACAAGCGGTGTACTGTCACAGCTTGTATAGTGAGGAGAGGGGAGGGGAAGCAGCTGTGTGCAGTTAGAGATGATTCCTTTCTGCCTCAATGGGAGTTGTAGGCAAAGAAAGATGTGCACGTGACCAGAATCAACGTGCACGGCTCTTTCTAAGTGAAAGGAAGTGTGAGGGGTAGGGTTGCCACCTTTTCTTCAAGCGAAACCCGAACACTCAAGCGACGCGCAGACATTTTTTGGAGGGAATGAGCCGTGGCTTATTCATATGTAAATAGCGCCATCCATTCCTATGTAAATATCACAGTTGAGACTATTTTCAGTGGGGGGCCAGTAGCCCCTATCTTCATTTTGGTTGCCCCTGTCTGTCTGACATCATGTGTCCGGGTTTCAGCTGCCATGAAACCCGAACACAGCATTCAAAACCCGAACTGTCTGGGTGAATCCTGGACAGGTGGCAACCCTAGTGAGGGGAGAGAAGAGACACGGGAGTGAGCACAGCCGACTTTATATAGGGATTAAAATAGTAAGACTTTATTTTAAAACATGAGTAAATGTGGCTTTGGAGAATGTTCATTGTGTAGATGTGTATAAGGAGAAAAAATCTGAGGGTTTTGTGTCACTTTAACAAAAACCCATACAAATTCTAATCGTAACGCTGTGTAGATAGCTCAATATAACCGAAAATGTTGTTTCTGAAGCTAGAGGGAGCTAATATGCAAATGAACTTGATCTCCTAAACCAAACTAAAATCAGTAAAGATTACTGGGAGTCATAGAGGTGAGCTATGCATAAATATATGAGATTTTAGTGATTGGGTTTAAAACCGCACTCCAGAAAAAATATATGTAGCATTTACAATTTACATTACTATGAAATAAATTCAAAACTAGATAAAAGATACCATTACTGAACACTCACCAGATCAACATTCTTCTGGTTTATATGGGTTAGAATTAGATCTGAGAGGAGATGCTTGTCCCATTGTATGTCTGGATTGTCAGGAAGGTTTCTAGAAAAGAGAAAAAATGCTTTCTATTGACAACGCAGAATTATAAATTGCAATGACACGACAAAAAACATGATTTACTACATTTATCCCAGTGGGGAGAGGGTTTAGCAATAAGTTGAGATTCCTAACTGCTTCTTTTCTGAATATACAAATTTTTTCTTATGGACTGCAAAACATGTTCTCAAAAGGAGGGTGTGCAGAAAACATAAGTGCAGAACTCATCAGTAAATGTAGCAAATCACTAACATGCTACTCACAACAATGCATTGTCTGTCTTGGATAAGCAGGGGAAGGAGATGCCTCCTTTGAGATTGATTACAAAGCAGTCATTATAATGGAAAGGAATCTGATTCTGAGCAGCGGCAAAAACACTCTACACATGATGAGTAAAGTGACATTAAACTAAGGAGTTAAAGGAGAACTATGGGGTCAGTGTTTAACCCCATAGTTCTCCTTAGGGTAACGGGAGGACACAAACTAGCGTCCTCCAGTTACCCTAAGCTCAGTATACCGCGAGCTACAGCTCGCGGTATACTGAGACGCGCAGCCGGAGCGGATCCCGACATCGATGTTGAGATCCGCCCAGCTGCGTGAGTGACAGCTGGCTCTGCCTATTTAGAGGCAGAGCCAGCTGTACCCGCCCCCTCCCCCGTCCGTTCCGCCAGTCAACGCTGGCAGATCGGAGCGGGGAGAGGGGAATCGAGCCCCTCCCCCTGTCACGGCAGAGAGCCGTGACAGGATCGAGAGGTGAGCGAACCCGGTATGTGTTCGCTCACCTCCCGATCTACTGAGCCGACCTGTGACAGTCTCATTGTCACAGGTCGGCTAGAACTATGAGGTGAGTGGAAATCACTCATCTCATAGTTCTCCTCTAAACCTTAAAAATAAATTCTTGGACTATGGAATATTTAGTGTCTATTGTAAATAATAGGAAAGGTGGTGGGGTTGAGTAGCTTAGCAAAAGAAAACTGGGCAGGGCTGACACCACTCAGTCCACAAAAAAAGTGGGTTGTCGGCCCACAATAAGGAATTATGAACTGAGCATTTCTGGCAGATCAACAGTTACTGTTCTGTACTTTAAAGGGATAAAACATGGGGAAATGTGCGTGTATTGCAGAGATGTCCAGATGCTCCTCAGTTTGCGATCAATCGAGTTACGATTTTTCACATTTACTATGGAGTTTACTGTACAGTAAACTCCACGTTATTCGGCACCCACAAATCGGTAGGTAACTGTAGTTTCTGGTTGCTTGAGAGTTAATAGTAACTCTCATGCAACCAGCCCTTCCTATTCACCTGCCAGCTCGCTTCCGCAGTTGGCAAGTGAATGTAGACAACTGGTGTCACTAACAAGACTGCTATTGGCCTTTTCAGATTGCAATAGCCAATAGCAGGCTGGCTATTGCACCCGCCCACTGAGCAGAGGAGCGGACCTGAGAGAAAACTTTCTCTCTCAGGTCCACTCCTCGTCTTAGTGGGTGGGGATTCAATAGCCAGCCGCTATTGCAATTTGAACTAGCCAATAGCAGTTTTCCTATTTATTCCCATTGCGTACTGACCGCGGCAGTAAACTACACAAGTAAACTCCTCAGTTTACGATACAATCGGGTTATGATGGGTTTAGCAAAACATCGTAAAATGATGAGTGTCCGTACTGCATATGTTTTTATTTTCCCCTGACATACTCTTTAAGCAAAACTCTGCTTAGGGTGATTGTAGTCAATCTGCCTCAACATTTTGCTGAATATCTGTGTATCTGGACTGCTTAGGCCTAGAAGGAGGGGTTAGACCCCTAAAAGATTGTCCTAAAAAATGAACTGTTAGTGCAAATAACAAAATCTAATAAACTGCACTCAAGCAAAGCTTTGGAAATTATAGAACTGGGATCCTTAACTCCAGATTTTAAGGACAGCTACATCTGTTGCTAGAACCTGGTACTGTTCCTCCAGCCATGCATAAAGGTGCTATAGGGGGATTCATTAAAACTGGACCCAAGAAAATCTGAAGCATCTGTGCATGGCAACCAATCAGCTTCTCCCTTTCATTTTAAACACTTAACAGAACAAACTGAAGAGAGGAGCTGATCA
>NW_017308201.1:178447-194645 GCF_000935625.1 Nanorana parkeri | reverse complement strand
TCTTGAGTGTAGCCTTGACACATGGAAAATATTGTTCTGAATGATGACAGTGTAAACAGATAACAGCAGAATGCTTTTCTGGAAACTACAGACGTCAGCAAGAGTATTTGCAAAAGTGGAATCTTGTTTACAGTACACACCTTGTTTGCCTTTACTGCTTCTCTGTGCAACTTGTGCCAATTGTTCAAAGTGTACGTAAAGGCAATTTTTTTTTTTTTTAAATGGATAGAATAGGGAAGAGTTAAAGGAGCAGGTTACTTTTAAGACAATGTTTGTTGTTAGGGTGTAAAACATTAATATTTACACATTCAAAAAAAGGCAGCTACCGGTTTTTTTTTCTACGGGGCCTCTGCATTCAGAAAATATACAACTGTCGTTTTCTACCCAAAAATTCAGATTTTTAACCTGTGTGAAAAATGGAACAATCTGTTTGCACGCTTGCATCTCAAACCCGCATCTCTTACGCAGTCTCAGCACAAACTAGCTGATTATTTTTTGTTGGCGGCTAAACAGGCCTCTGGAACGCAAGCCGGCCGGCTCCCTGCATGCAGGTGCGGGGCGGTGCATTGAAGTCACGCCCCCACCCGGAATGCAGGCATTAGTGCCTGCGTTCCGGTCCAGTGCGATCTGCATAAATAGTGCTTGCACTAATGTGCCTGTGTTCCGGGTGCAGGCGATTGCACTGCAGGCGGGGGGCGAGGCTGCGGTGCCATTGAATTCAATGCACCGCCACGCCCCCTCCAGCCCCTGAATGTAGGGAGCCGGCCCGCTTGCATTCCAGAGGCCAAACCCACTGGAATGCGGACTTTGTGGTGTGAACCGGCCCTTACTGTGGCAAGCAAAAGTCAGGTCAACAATCTTGCTGTACTGTCTCTCAGTATTAGGTAATTCTCAGGACTGCATAGACTAAATTACAAACACCTTGGCAGGCAAAACAACTCCCAAATATGTATTTCAACTGTGTGTTTAATTGTTTGTCTGTAACTTGGTAAACAGGGTCCCAGAAACTCGAACCCAGGAGGCCGATGAAAAAGGTAAGCAGGTGTACTCACTAAGCTGCTTTCCCAATAGTGATGAATGATATAACATACTTAGGGGTTATGAAGATTCTATTTACGATTACAGTGGTACCCATCTGACAGTGGTCGTGGCTTCCTCTAGTCGAGATCGCGGTCCGATCACAGTTTGATTCAGTTCACGACCAATTCGGTTCGTGACCAGAATCTGGAAACGCATTAAGTTTGTGAACCACAGTATAGTGTTTGTAACGCTAACCGTCTGCGTTCAGATACTTCTTAATAAATATCTTCAATGGAAATCTCAAATGTCCTTTGTGAGTGAAACAGTTACACAGAACATGACGATGGAAATAAAACCTACACGATGGCTGTGCCTCTCCTCCAATTTACTACTGCCTAAAATTAATGTGGAGATATGTTTAAAAAAAAAAAGTAATTTGTTTCAGTCCATGACCATTAGGAGACAAAGGATGGCGTGATGGTGCCAGACCGGCCTGCGTGGTTCCCTAAAAAATAATGAAGTAAGATTTATTTTGGGAAAAATGCCAAGTGAAAAACATTTCGGCAATTATAGGAGCGAAATGGGGTCAGGAAGGATACATTAATATTAGGTGTGACAGGGCGTAGAAAGGCCTGGGGGGCTTTGCCCGAGTCTGCAAGGTCTGTTCTGTCTCTGGGATGGGGGCAGAGACAGATAAAGGTCATTTCAGTTCATTGGAACCCTACAGCTGAAAGAAACAATTTCAATGCTTCCAACATTCACCCTTCACTGACAGCGGTCACATGCTCTATACAAACCTTCACATTCTAGCCCTGGTCTTTAACACACAAATGTCATCACTTAAAAGGCATTCCCTTTAATAATAAATATAAGGAAACTACTTCCCAGATAAACCATGCCTAGTGCCAGCCAAGAATGAAGAGGCAGATGAACACAGCTGATTGAAGATGACCAATATTCATGTAAGAGCAAATTCTAGTAAACTAAATGTCTTATTTCAAATCTATAAAGGCGCAGTCACATCGGCAGTGTCTAATTGTGTTTATATTCATCTACAGCACATTTCTTAAGGCTCATAAATGCATTGAATTGATTTTCAGTGGCATCAGTCAGCTTTAGCTGTATTTAGAGAAATATATATATATTTTATTTGTTTCAAGAAATGTCAATTTGCTCCAAAACCATTTTCAATTTTTTCCCTTTTATTGGTGATCTGCTGATAGGTGCCAATAGACACCAGCCCTTTATATCAGACGGGTATTGTCTCTTTTTATTTTGTCACATAGTCACCTTAGGCCTCATTCACACTGGTGCTCCTTTGTTTAGCTTTTCTAAACGCCATAGAAGGTACCTGGGAAGTATATACATGCTTCCTAGTGAATCACAAAGTAGTAGGCCACGTAAAATGACAGAGCGGGGTCAGCGCATGCTGAAGCGCACAATGCGCAGGAGTCGCCAACTGTCTGCAGAGTCAATAGTTACAGACCTCCAAACTTTGTGTGGCCTTCAGATTGGCACAAGTGTGTAGAGAGCTTCATGGAATGAGTTTCCATGGCTGAGCAGCTGCATCCATGCCTTACATCACCAAGTGCAATGCAAAGCTTCGGATGCAGTGGTGTGTAGCACGCCGCCACTGGACTCTAGAGAAGTGAAGACGTGTTCTCTGGAGTGACAAATCACGCTGCTCTGTCTGGCAATCCGATGGACGTGTCTGGGTTTGGCGGTTGCCAGGAGAACGGTACTTGCCTGACTGTATTGTGCCAATTGTAAAGTTTGGTGGAGGGGGGATTATGGTTTTTCAGGGGTTGGGCTTGGCCCCTTAGTTCCAGTGAAGGGAACTCTTAAGGCATCAGCATACCAAGACATTTTGGACAATTTCATGCTCCCAACTTTGTGGGAACAGTTTGGGGATGGCCCCTTCCTGTTCCAACATGACTGCGCACCAGTGCACAAAGCAAGGTCCATAAAGACATGGATGAGCGAGTTTGGGGTGGAGGAACTTGACTGGCCTGCACAGAGTCCTGACCTCAACCTGATAGAACACCTTTGGGATGAATTAGAGCGGAGACTGCGAGCCCGGCCTTCTCGTCCAACATCATTACCTGACTTCACAAATGCGCTTCTGGAAGAATGGTCAAACATTCCCATTGACACACTCCTAAACCACCCAATAAAAAAAATTCTTACATTTTCTTACATTATTTTTTCAGTCCTGCGCATAACAAAGAAAAGTGAATGTGTGTGCTTCCACAAAGCAAAGCATTATATTCTGCTGTCGGGATCTCGGGGGGAGCGGCTGAGTCTTCATACTGCAGCATGTCAGGCTTGTAGGTGTGAACAGATACATTAAATGTCATTAAGGACCATCTAGTAAAATTGTCAGAAAATATAGGTATACGGTAGCCTTTATGTTATATAGGTAAACATGGTTGACTACATGATTCATTTAAAGCCATTCTATCACATGTGACACTAGGTAGATGTTGTGCAGCAAACTAAAACTGGAAATGAATGTAAAATGTATGCATTCCAGTAGTTGTTGATTAATAGGTAGTGGAAATAATTTTATTTCAATGACACTATAACAGAAAACTGTATCGAGACCAAACCAACAATGCTACAAAAACCAGGCTTTCCACTGAAAAATATCTCACACATCGATAGGAACTCAGTTATATTTGAGTTCCTATCGATGTTTGAGTGATTTTTTCAGTGGGAAACCTTCTTTTGTAGCATTGTTGGTTATATATCCAACGTCGAGTAGGAACATCAGATCTACTACAATATATCCAGAGTATATTCCCATTGATGCCATAGTGGGTTTTCCCTCTTTAAATAATATGGAGACCAAACCACAAGCAATCGGAAGCCATGATTGATCATCTGTAAAGAGTTGCATAAAACTATTGGTAAATATGATGCTGTCATTCAGTTTCCTAAAGCTGGCACTATTGAGAAAATAATATTCTTAAAACGTTATGGATTTAAGACAATGCAATGGGCTGGAACAAGGGATGTGTAAACAATTGCAGGATTTTTGTTTTGTTTTTGCTTTAAAGTGTTTGTAAACAAAATCACTAAAATCCCATATAGACTTATAGTCCTATAATTACCTATAGTTACTGTAATCTCAAAAGTTTCAATATTTTTAAATCTGCAAATTTCATGAAAACAATACCTGGTGATCCTTGTTCTGTTATCCCTGTCTCCCTATTGTGCTCCTATAGTCATCCCTGTCACACAGGCTTCAGATGGGCACTACAAGTGGCCGTATGAAACACATTATGCAGGTATAGTGTACTGCTGCCAACATCAAGAAAACTGCCCTTAGAAATGCCAGCCATTGCTGAAGTGTATCCATATAGATAGGAGGCAACTGCAGAGTGGCTGGAGGAGATTAGCAGCACCGAGGTGCAACAAAGGATAAAAAAAAAGGTGAAAACCAGTATTAGATTTGCACAAAAAAAAACACAACTGTATATGATACACAGTTCTTTAGCAAGCACCAAACTAAATGCTATTCATCTACTTTAACACAACTCCCTCCCCCCTCCCCCGGACATATTACTTTTGTTCCCACTGCTGTCACTCTTAGTCTACACAGTTTAGATGCAGCTAGGGGGAAATTGTACATAAAAGCATTTAGAAAAATAGAATTCATAAACTGAATACTTACCATTATATGTATTAAAGTAGTATTAAACTCTCAAACTTGTTTTCAATATTGAATCCAGATCAAACAAATATACATTGCCCTGCAAAGGAGTTCTTTACATTTTTGCCCAATCACTTACAGTCATCCTGTTTCTGAATAGCTCCAACTCTCCTAGCTCCGCTTCCCTGAACTTCCTGTCCAGTGCAAGATCATAAGGGACAAAGCAGACTACAGCAGCTGTCCATCTACTAGCTTAGAGAAGGGAGGGAGAAAGAAGAAGGAAGCAGGAGAGGGGAGCAGAGGGAGGAAATGGTTTGCCTTACCATGCCTGTGTGTTTTTGGAGGACCTTGCAAGTGAAAGGAGCAACACTAAAGCAGGGCCAAGGCTCATGGGACCAGCTCATTCTGCATGAAACTAAAAGTTTTAAACATCAACAACTATCTGCAAGGAATTTACATGTTCTCCCTGTTCTTGTGTGGGTTTCCTCCCACACTCCAAAGGCATGCTGGTAGGTCAATTGGCTCCTGTCTAAATTGGCCCTCGTATGTATGCATGTGATATAAGGACCTCAGATTGTAAGCACCTTGAAGGCAGGGACTGATGTGAATGTGTAAAGCACTGGGTAAATTGTCGGCGCTGTATAAATACCTATAATAAATATAATCAATAAATACACTATTGCCTGGGATAGTGGTCCTTTAAGATTATTTCAGTAAAAAAATACTTGTAGAATCTTCTGAAAAATGAGCCTGTGTTTAGTTGGCCTAAGGGACAACAAATTCCACTGATGTTTTGGCTTTCTGGGCCTCTGAACTAGTCTTTATATCGGTTACGGAAAACCTGCATACATTTCCTCACTGCCGGATTAAATATATAATCTTTTCCATGTGCGATGGTAGCCAAAACTGAGTTCCAGGAGCCTTGACTACGTCTGCCTGTGTCTCTAGGTTCAAAATGTCAGTAAGACTTGCAATAACTTGTCTAGGAAAACCTAGAGAGAGTCAATGTGAAATGCCATGACATGGAAACTACGGTATGTAACCCATGTGCTGGAGCCAGCTTTCTAACACATGATCAGATCTGTAAGCTCAAGGTCACTGAGTGGAGATAAAGCAGTGTGATGGACTGCAGCTGAGCACGTTTTGTCTATGTCAGTGAGCCCATCCTCCCCTCCACCCCCCTGGTCCTTTGTCCCTGGGGTCCTGATGTCCTGGCTGCCAAGAAGCATGATGGATCAAGGTATAAATCACGTGCTGTACAAGAGGGAAGTCACCAATGCACCCCACCCCTTGTCACTGGAGAAGCCAAACACACAATGGTTTAACTCCATCTCAACCACAGGCTATTGAGTTGTAAATGAATCAGTGAATACAAAGGCAGTTCATGTGAGTGAGTAGAAGTGCAGGCTGTATCAACAACAATAGTGCAAAACGATCTAAAAATCTATCTATAAAAATAGAGTTAAATATATAAGTACTTGGGTAAAATGTACTTACATTAGAGAACAACTCTGGTCTAAAGAAAAGCTTTTGTGCTGAATGTATGAGAATGCCAGAGCTGTTTAGATAAAAAAAAAAAAAATATAACCTGCTAAAAATGTTATTAGAACATCTTATTAGACTCTGGTGATTCATGACCATACGAAGCAAAGTGAGGGCCAGTGCAGACCTGAGTGATCCGGGACGATTGCAGACAGCGACAGTCGTATGCGGCCCCATTGATTTCAATGGGGTACATCCGCGCGACAATTGCAGAAAAAGGTAAATGTACCTTTTTTGTTTTGCGATACACGATGCGCAGCTGTTTTAGGCGCAATCGTGTTTGGACGCACAGGCGGAATCGCGGCAGGAAATCGCTCGAGCACCATGTTGCCAGAAACGCAAGCTTTCATGTATGGGGCAAACGTGCTCACTGCCCTTTCTTCCCACAAGGCGGTGAGCTGTGCCTGGGCAAAATATAGCTAGGTCCAAGAGCTGTCACATGAGGGGCTAGTAGAGGCGTATAGTCCTAGGTAAATATGACAATGTATCTGCAAATGATCTTTGCAGAACTCCATTAAAACCAGTCCCTGTATAACTCCTCCTCTACCCAACGTGCCACAGTTTTGTTTTTTTTTGCTAGTGTGCTAGGGGGCAGGGCACCTTTTCTTCAGCTCTGCTAATTTTTGCTAGCTTTCTAACTTTATTTCTTAACTTTCCTTTTTTTTTAATACTATTTTTACCTTGGTGACTCGAAGCATGATTCTTGCTACACAGCTAGTGTTCTTTTTCTCAGTTACTTCAACCAAGATTTCTTGCTACACCGCTGCTTGAGCTGGTCCCTACATATCAATTATCTGGATCAGCAGCTCCTTATCACTATCTTTTAAAGGCCGAACCCGCTGGACTTGGACGTGCATGGCTGGCGCTGCGCTTGGACCTGCATGGCTGGCGCTGCGCTTGGACCTGCATGGCTGGCGCTGCGCTTGGACCTGCATGGCTGGCGCTGCGCTTGGACCTGCATGGCTGGCGCTGCGCTTGGACCTGCATGGCTGGCGCTGCGCTTGGACCTGCATGGCTAGCCTTGCGCTTGGACCTGCATGGCTGGCGCTGCGCTTGGACCTGCATGGCTGGCGCTGCGCTTGGACCTGCATGTATATAACCTGCTAAAAATGTTATTAGAACATCTTATTAGACTCTGGTGATTCATGACCATACGAAGCAAAGTGAGGGCCAGTGCAGACCTGAGTGATCCGGGACGATTGCAGACAGCGACAGTCGTATGCGGCCCCATTGATTTCAATGGGGTACATCCGCGCGACAATTGCAGAAAAAGGTAAATGTACCTTTTTTGTTTTGCGATACACGATGCGCAGCTGTTTTAGGCGCAATCGTGTTTGGACGCACAGGCGGAATCGCGGCAGGAAATCGCTCGAGCACCATGTTGCCAGAAACGCAAGCTTTCATGTATGGGGCAAACGTGCTCACTGCCCTTTCTTCCCACAAGGCGGTGAGCTGTGCCTGGGCAAAATATAGCTAGGTCCAAGAGCTGTCACATGAGGGGCTAGTAGAGGCGTATAGTCCTAGGTAAATATGACAATGTATCTGCAAATGATCTTTGCAGAACTCCATTAAAACCAGTCCCTGTATAACTCCTCCTCTACCCAACGTGCCACAGTTTTGTTTTTTTTTGCTAGTGTGCTAGGGGGCAGGGCACCTTTTCTTCAGCTCTGCTAATTTTTGCTAGCTTTCTAACTTTATTTCTTAACTTTCCTTTTTTTTTAATACTATTTTTACCTTGGTGACTCGAAGCATGATTCTTGCTACACAGCTAGTGTTCTTTTTCTCAGTTACTTCAACCAAGATTTCTTGCTACACCGCTGCTTGAGCTGGTCCCTACATATCAATTATCTGGATCAGCAGCTCCTTATCACTATCTTTTAAAGGCCGAACCCGCTGGACTTGGACGTGCATGGCTGGCGCTGCGCTTGGACCTGCATGGCTGGCGCTGCGCTTGGACCTGCATGGCTGGCGCTGCGCTTGGACCTGCATGGCTGGCGCTGCGCTTGGACCTGCATGGCTATCGCTGCGCTTGGACCTGCATGGCTAGCGCTGCGCTTGGACCTGCATGGCTAGCCTGAAATGTTACCTTCGGGCATTGTGACATTTTTCAGATTGTTTCTGAACTCCTTTGTCTCCATCAATGGATGACAGAGAAAGTATGCTTTTAGCCAAGTACAAAAGCAGAAAGTGCCACTAATATTAATAAAGCCGCTTTACACTCCAGCAGTGGCAGCTGTGGGTGAATTAGGGTTGCCACACTCAATAGCCCAATATTAGCAAGCAATGGAAGCACCACTGATGACCTCTGCACAGGGTCTAACTGCAATTAGCTGCAAAATACAAATGTGTGCAGCTTATGTTCCAGATGCAGATACGGCTTATGTTCAAGGCTTTGCCGTTTTTAAAGTAAAAGAAAAAAGCCAGGACAGAGGGCCCCCAATAGAGTTGTAAATAACCTGTTTGGATAGTAAGGGCTAAGCAACACTGGCACCTCTTGCTACTAGGATTGAACCATTTGCTGATAATAGAGAAACAAGAGAGTAGTGTTGTGATAATAAAGTATCTACATAAAAAAGGCTTGAACCAAAGGGATATTTATGAAGATGTGGTGGCAGCACTAGAGAAGGAAGTGAAAACATTAGCAGCGAAATTCAAACCCAGTAGAGCAAGTATGGAAGGTCACCACTCAATAAAACATGGGCAAAGCAGCACTGGCAAGATGGATGTTTAGTGGTCAGGCAGACTGGGCATTCCAAACACAACAGATGATTCTATTCTAAATAACATCTGGCAAGGACAAAGGTTCGGCCTGTTGGGACCTAAACCTCCTGACAAATGAGCAAAAACTCATCTGATGGAACACATGGTGGGACAATCTTGCATTGTCTGAAACATTTCTACAATCCGGAAACATTTCTGCAGCTGCAACAGTGGATGAAAACAGGCACCACTCTATCCCAAAGTCAAAACAATGGAAGTATGCTGGCTTACCCACTACATAGTACAAAAAGTATCAAAAGTGTGTCATTTTTTACGAATCTCAATTTTCTAGAAGTTTGGTGAATGTAGGTGGTGATGGTAGATTAGCTTGCAATAAGCCAAATTTTTGCCAGGGCACACTAAGCTGAAGAAACATTAACAGTTTACAGAATAAATTCTGAAGAAAATGCAGCACAGGACTGTTCCCCCAAAATACTACCTTCTTACTGATCTGATCTCGCCCCTAACCATTTTTTCTATATATTATTGGACTGTATCTGTACTATACACCAGAGGGTTTGGATGTACAGTTGTCACCAGGACCAGATTAAGAATTATAATATGCATGTCTCCACCCACTCTCCTAAAATGAGGCGTAAAGCTCAGATACCTTCTGGTTTAAGAATGCTCTACTGTGTTTTGCACTCAATATGTAGGGGACTTTTTGGTTTCTTCTGACCCACCTCACCGTGACCTGGCTTGTTATACATATCATATTAGATATAATGTCTAAACTCAGCCCTGATGATAGCGAACTAACCTAAAACATCAGGTTTGTCACTGGGTTTTTGAGCATGCACCAAGGGCTTAAAAGAAAAAAGAAACAGCTGTATGTAATTTGGAATAAATGCCTCTATAACATTATAGATTGTATCCTTTACACCAGCGGTTCTAGATGTACAGCTGGCCCCAGGAGCATATAAGCAACTATTTACATGCCCACATGCCACCTGCTCTGCCCACAATTATAAAATAAGGTGTACATTCCTTATTTTATCCATGCAGATACCTTCAGCTTAAGGATGCCTCTGATTTGTTTTGCACTGATTATGTGGTGAAAATTTAGTTTCTTTTGGCCCACCTCAGCATGATCTGTCTTGTAGCCCCTGATCTAAAAGATGTAGTTTCTAGTGAGGATAAAGACATTATTAGCTTCACCCTGTTGTCTAGAGGTGCCTATTTTGATACCCATGACAAATCATTTTAATCCAGAGGACTGTGTACAATTGTTCCCATATTTCCAGAACCATATGTTCATTGTGAGCAGAGAACAAACAGCGCCACCTTTGTGCTAACTCCTCTTTCATCAAACTATGTAAAGTTAGATGGGGATGCTCTTACAAGCCTGCAGACAACAAGGGTGACTGCTGTGACCAATGTTACTTACTATTCCACGGTGAATGAAACAGAGCAAATAAAGCACTTAATAAAAGGAGCTGTTTTAGAGGGCTGAGAATGTAGCCGTAATTTTCAATTTGCGAGTCTACCATATATCTGATTATAGAATGCCTCATTATCAGTCCACTTCACCTGGAAAAAATCCAATTACAAAGTACGTGAGCTCCAAGGCTCGAAAAGTATCATAAAACAACGTTATAATTATGAATGAACTTCATGTACTTCATAAAAAAACTAATAAAAGTGTAGTACAACTTAGAGAACAAAATATTTAAAAGGGAAACAGTCCTGTATTTCTAGAATGTTTACCTTACTTATTAATGTAATGTTTGTCATGGTTTCGGTGGCATTTTCAGCACCAGAAAGTATTGTGGACAAAAAAACCTTTTGTTTACGGACCATTGTAGATTTTAAATTGTTCCTCTAGGCTGGCCTCAAAACAGCAGATGCAGTCAAGAGTCAGCTGGTATGTCTGCATCAGGGTCTTCCACTGAATGTCAGATAAGCACTGCCTTTACCCCATTCCAGGGGTGCCAAAGAATCACTATGGGTTTGGGTCCCCACTGAGTGACACTGGCAATAGGACATGGCATTCAAAAGCCTTACTCTGCACCATGATTCTTGGACAGGTCTTTTGGCTAGCTCAGAGCAATTTGTTATCCAAGCCGGAAGGCCTGCCATGTCTTGCAATAACACTTATTCACTATTTTTAAGCATGACTGCACATTTTGACCCCACAGAAGATGGAGAGTGTGCTTTTAGTGCCCATACTGATGTTAAGGGAGAGGTTCCATTGCCTTAGTTATCTCTTGCCTAAGTTTGTCTATGATGCACGCTGCACGGACTTTAAAAAAAAATAACGGGTGAAAACCTTATACAGCATGGTGAAAAAGAAGCTACAGTGGGAATGATTAGGAGCCAGTCTGCGGAGGGGAGGATCTCTGTTCACTGTGAGTTACATGAGTAGGGGTTCAAACCCTAGTCTGACTCTGCGCCCTTATATTCAGCACAGTAAGAGCATCCTTGACGGAGAAAGGAGTAAGTAAATGTCTGGTGCACAGCAAGGATGGGCTGTGTTATTGGAATAGAAATTTAAAGCACAGAAAAACACAGAGCTGATGATATCGGGGACTATTTTGTTTTGGGTGGGAGGTCCATTTTTAAAACAGGAAACACCCCAGTGTGTATCTGTACCATAGCATTCCCCTTTCCCTGCTGTGGGGAGCTTAACCCCAGCCACATTTCCGGGGTACACAGTTGAAGGGCCGTACTATAGAAAGCAAATCTGGGGACATTTTTGGGGTGTGAAAGGGGACAGGGGGGCCCACTGTTGGTTGTCCACTTTTTAAGCTGCCAAACAAAGGATTTAGTTCATCATCATACTTTCACCTGTCCTCAGAAAGGGCACTGCATTTCTGCAACCCTCCTACAGCATATTGTGTAGAACAAATGGCAGTGGACAATGCCAGCAACCTATTATGATATGCGACCTTTTCATTTTATTTTCTAGTAAATTCCAGGTAATCAGGGCATATGTATTTCATCTTTATTTTGATAATATTAATATAGTGAACATTAAATGAGCAGTTTCGCCCACATGTAAGACGTCACAGACTGTTCGTGCAGCACAATAAGGAAATATAACCACATGTAATTCATTCATTATATGAAAACTGCGTATGATTCGTCCTGAGCAGCCTACTTAGGATGTTCAGAGACAGAAGTACAGGATGTACACTATGGGTAAATTATTAATGATTCTCAGAAACAAATCCCAATTCATTTTATATGAAACAGAATGTTCTGATTGAAAACTGTTCCAAAACAAGGATTTCCCTTGAAGTCACAATTAATAATGAAGACAAACACAATCTGAAAGGGCAAGTTTATCAACTTATTGCTAAACAAACTCGTTAATAATTTTCATGGATGGAGGTCCAAAATAATGATCCTAAGATTTGCACAGAGTACAAGTCAAGAGTAAGGTTTATATACTATTTTTTTTTTTCTAATCAACTGTCAACTGGGTATTCTTCAAAATGTATTTTAGAAAATACATCTTTCTCCAAAAGTTTTCATCTTTCAAGGTATTAGAAAAGAGACAAAATTAAATTCTGATAATAAACAAGGGTTCCATTTACATACATTTTGGTCCTGACCGACACAAAAGTCCTTCTGGACAGAGGTGCGAACCAAATCACAAAAATCTACGGATTCCCCACAGCTTGAATATTGATCTTTATTCCTTCTGCACAACATCTCCATCCCCATAAAAAGGTACTGCAAATCCATTCTCCCAACACTTATTTAATGCACCCAAGGCCTGTATCCCCTTGAAGTAGAAGTACCCTAACCCCTTTCATTTTGCATGCGGCTACACAAAGTAGAGGCATTTTTGCCTCACAAAATGAAACATTCCACAAGACATGGTTTTACGGGGATGCTTTTTCTCTCTCATATGAAGAAAAGACCCTTATGCATGCTATTAAAAAGGATACCAACTTTCCCCACTTGGTGATCCAGGAGACACACTAATACTGTATCGTTCTACCCTTAAGCCTAAGCCCTTCCTCACATGTCCTACCCTTTCCACTACTCAGTTTAACTCTCTCTCCTCACTCCTCAGTTTTAATGCCTCTCCCACCCTATAACACAAGAAATATGACTCAGGACAAGTGTACTTTGGAGGTGAGACCACAAAAATGCTTTAGTACATTGCTCACCCCCATGCCATTGCCCTGACAATCCCTCTTCAAAAGAACTGTAAGTGATAGGCACGTTGATATGCTTTTAGCCATTGTATATATGGAATGTAAGTCAACGTTTTCATTATTTTGTACACTGTAAATATATGTTAGGCACTGTTTTCTTTATCATTTTATGTACAATGTTCTGATTCTATACACAAAAATAAGAAATTAGCACAAAAAAAGAAAATTACACGGTAACTTTGCCACCATACCTTGTTAAAAATCAAACTTTATTTATAAGTAACAACTGAACAGCTGCAACAAATCCAAATCACAAATGCACTGTAAACGCATTTCAGATTCAAGCCAAATGGAATATATTTTGTTCTGAACACATGTGCTCCTTTAAGTGCGTTTTGCTGCCTCCAGTTCTGACGCCTGTGTACACAAATCCTAAAACAAAGATAAATTATATATTTCCTTTAATGATCTTATACCCCAAATGCTGAGTGCCGTCCTTTAAAGTCCTCCCCAAATTGATGTTGATGATCCTGTATTTGTGTACACAAAGCTGAACCATTCCTTCTTTGCTCCTCTTCCCCCTTCGTCTCTCCATCCCGTTCCAGCCTGTCATTATCCATTTCCAAAAGCCTCGGCTCATTGCGGTCTGAATGTCTGCTTTTCCAAATACCCATCCCAGTAAAAAAATATAATGATGGGAGTAATGTCAACACATAGATTAAAGGGGTTAAGTTAAAAAAATTATAATCATGGAGTTTGCATGACTGGAATCAATAACCATATTGATTACAGTGTTTTGTTTATGTGTTTAGAATCCCTTTTAATCATTTGTTTTTTTATACTATCATGAACTGAGAATGTTGGGGGAATAAACAAACCTCTGCCTTTTAAAGTTAACTTACATAGGGTAAAGGTGAGATACAAGATAAATGTACAAAACCACTTCCTCCTGAAGACAAGGACAAATAAAATACTGAAAGAGCCACCCAAGCCAGTAATGTGGGACACTTCCACAAAGCTGTAAGTGCTACACTATCTTTCTAATTATAAGGAGATAATTGACCTGGATACACAAAGTAGTTACAAAGATATTTTGTTTTACTAGCACATGCCAAGGTTGTAAAACTTTGTTTCAACTTCAGGCGCTTCTGCATTAAGGCCTTGTTCAAAGCAAGGAGCAGAGCAGAGCAGTTACAGACCGGATCAAAACTGCGTTAAATGTATTCCAATGGTATTTTGGGCTCTAGTTCACACCGCAGCGTTCAGTTCCAGAGCATGTAAAAAAAACTGCAGCAAGCCCTATTTTACCTGCTCTGGAACGCTCTGGAACGCATGCAAAAGGCCCTGGAACTCCCTGAAAGCCCATTTTAAACAAAAAAAAAAAAAAAGGCCCAGAACGCATCAAAAACGCGGCAAAAAACACGGTAAAAACACGGCACAACCCACTGCACTGTGTGTGCAGAAACTCATGCAGATCTGGTCTGGATTTGGTGTGAACAAGCCCTGAGGCGTTAATCACTGCAAACTGGCTTCCTGATTGGCCGGGAAGTCGGCTCCATGCTCTTTTGTCACAAGTGACGAGAGAGCATGGAGCCGCTTGATACAGGAAGTACTCGTGCTAGGCATTGGAGCATTTGGGCGAGTACTCTTGTATTTCTGCATATGCACTGTTTCCATAGGACTGCTTACTTTTGTGATAGGTGTACAATAATATGACATTTCAAGTACTCACAATAATGCAAACTAGCTGATAATATTTTCTTCAGACACCAATTCAATGTGGTCTGTAACTACCTCTGGGCTGGCCGTAATAATAAATGTTTCCTAACATAATGTGACAGCGTGGGAGACGGGAGGCTGGGCTTGTCGGTGGATCCAAGGATCAGGTGAGTATTAAAAAAAATGTTTTATTTTATATTTCCGGGGACATAATTTGTCAGGGGATGGTGTCCCGAATCCGGGGACTGTCCCCAGAAATCAGGGATGAATGGTCAGCCTACACTAGGGAGCCCCCACTAACCACCAGGGAGCCCCTACTAGCCACCAGGGAGCCTCCACTGGCCACCACAGAGCCCCACTAACCACCAAGGATCTCCCACTACCCACCTGGGACCACAGAGCCACCACTAATTATTACCTGACCTGACAGTCCGCATTGGCCACCTGAGAACCTAATTAGGGAGCCGCCTCTGCTGCACACACACGCACCTGTGAAACTCTCTGGACCCCTGGGGAGAGCCCGCACAACCCTCCTGAGACCCTGGTGACATCAGGCGGCAAACCCAGAGCAACACAGAGTATGTAGCGTCATATTATTCTGCATAGCTGTAATATGTATTGCTGGGATTTGTAGTCCTCTATTGCTGATGCTATTCAGCATTGCTGTATAATGGTATTGAGATTAGTAGTCATCTATTGCTGATGCTATTCTGCATTGCTGTATAATGGTATCGATGGGAATTGTAGTTCTCTATAGCTGTTGGTAGTCTTCATTGCTGTATAATGTATTATTGCTGGGATTTGTAGTCCTCTATTGCTGATGCTACTCTGCATTGCTGTATAATGGTATTGCTGGGAATTGTAGTTCTCTATAGCTGTTGGTAGTAGGGATGCACCGATATATCGGCCGAAAATGGCACTTTTGGCATAATGCCAAAAGAGAAAAGCAATGTACACACACTCAGCGATCAGTGATCGCTGAGTGTGTGCACATAATTGAGAATATGGTATGTTAACTATATCCTCAATTATGAATGGGAGTGATCTACATCACCCCCATTCATTCATAATTGTGTAGTTTATAAAAAATAAAATATTTAAAAAAATTGAAAAAATAAAAAACATTTTCGGTATCGGTTTCGGCCTAACTTTTTTTAATTTCGGTTTCGGTTCTAAAATTTCGGTGCACCTCTAGTTGGTAGGCTTCATTGCTGTGTAATGTATTATTGCTGGGATTTGTAGTGCTCTGTAGCTGATGGTATTCTGCATTGTTGTGTAATCAGGGGTGTGGAAATAAAAAAAAAAACTACTTGTCCAAGGGCTAAAGCGGGGGGCGAATCTACTTGTCCCAATACAAAAAACATTTTTTAATCAAAACTAGGGATGCACACAT
>NW_017308201.1:154839-178388 GCF_000935625.1 Nanorana parkeri | reverse complement strand
GCTTCCACTGGCATGGAGCCGGCTTCCCGGGTAATCAGGAAGCCAGCAGCGGGTAATGACATGCCGCCCGGCTTCCTGATTGCCAGGGAAGCCGGCTCCATGTTGTTTGGCCAGCTTAATTGTAATTGGCCGGGAAGACGTCTTAAATAAAATATTAACCATTCTGTAAGCAAAACTTAATTTTCTGGCAGTGCCCCTCCCGAGAGTAGACTCTGTATCCGCCCCTGCTTTGATGTCATATGTGAAACTATAATCCCAGCCCACTCTCCTTTTGTCAACCGATGCTGAAAAAGCTTTTAATAGGGTGGACTGGGAGTATTTTTTTTCCCGTTTTGCAGTATATGGGTATTGACCCTACGATATATCGACGCATTACAGCCCTATATGCCAATCCCACGGCCCAAGTACGCATTAACGGAGTATTGAGTGAATCATTTACATTGCATAATGGGACTAGACAGGGGTGCTCACTCTCCCCGTTATTATTTGCGGTTTCTCTTGAACCCCTCCAGGCAACTATACGAGCAGATTCATCTATACAGAGTCGGCATTCAGCACCATAAACTGGCGGCCTATGCTGAGGATGTTCTATTCTATGTACAGCAGCCCTGGATATCCCTTCTTAACTTAGTGAAAGCCGTCTTCTAGTTTGGGATGTTATCCCACTTTAAAAAAAATTTAAATAAATCGGAAATTTTTAATCTTAATCTACCTTTGGCAGAAGTACATTCCCTAAAACGGAGTTTCCCATTTGTATGGACTAGTACCCACTTGAAATATTTGGGGATAGTATTGACGCCAAACATTACTTCACTCTTCCATTTAAATTATATTCCATTGTTGAATAAGGTTACAACGTTGGCATTGTCATACTTGGGTGGGAAGGGTAAATGTTGTAAAGATGAACGTCTCTTTTTGTTTCAGATGCTCCCGTTTGGGGTCACGAATGACTATTTTAAGATACTTCAGTCTGTGATTTCCAAATACATATGGAGACGCACTAAACCGAGGGTCTCCGGTTCTGTGTTGGCTCGATCTAAAGTAAATGGTGGTTTGGCAGTTCCAAACTTTAAACTTTATTATCATGCTGCGATGCTTACCCGAGTTGTAGATTGAATATATGCAAGTCAGACTAAGCAGTGGGTTGCCTTAGAGAGTACGTTGAGGAGATCGGAAACTAACTCAGTGATCTGGATTCCCAGACGGTTCTGGAGACTTTTCCCGGATACCTCGCCTTTGATGATGTCAACCCTGGTTGGTGTGGGATAGTACTTTGTTGAAGGCTGGATGTCCATACAACTCTGCATGCATATTTTATGCGGGGTAAATGGGATATGAAGTTTAATGATTGGCACAGTGACAAGCCTATCCGCCTCCATCATGTGCTTAGGGGCACTGTGCTAACACCTTTGGAAACCCTCTTAGAATCTACTTGCCCGACTTTTATGGATATTGGTAGGGATGCACCGATATATCGGCCGAACATGGCACTTTTGGCTAAATGCCGAAAGTGCCATCTTCCTGCCGATACATCGACGCATCCCTGGTTTCTTTCCTTCCCACTGGGTGCTGCTCTGTGACCCAGCCGGGAGGAGAGAAAGTGTGACAGGCTGCTGAGCGCTGCGGGAGGAGAGCGCTGTGAGTGGCCAGCGTCTCTCCTCCCAAACTGCTCAGCCTCCTATCACAGTCCGGCAGAGCGGTGTGTGGGCGGAGACAGCCAGCGCTGTCGCAGGAGGCTGAGCTCTCCTCCCTGCTCCGCTCGCTCAGCCTCCTGTGACAGCTGTCAGAGAGGAGAGGGGGTACAAACACTCAGCGATCGCTGAGTGTTTGTACATAATTGAGGACATGGTATGTTTACTATATCCTCAATTATGAATGAATGGGAAGTGATCTACATCACCTCCTGTTCATTCATAGTTGTAGTTATAGTAAACATACCATGTCCTCATGTTATCAATGAACAGGAACACTCAGTGTAGATGATTCCTGTTCATTTATAACAGGGGATACAGAAAAAGAGATTGAGGACTTCAATCTCTTTTTTCATAGACCCCTAATATTTCCCCGAAGCCCCTTTTATAAAATCTTGCTGGAATTTGGGACACCGGAGTTTCCCAACTCTGTGACTTGATGGGAGAGAGACTTGGGTAGCTCCTTACCTGATGAACAATAAATTAAGGTACTGGCTTTAATACATGCCTCTTCGATGGCATGCATTACGGAAGAGATGAACTATAAATTGCTTACCCGTTGGTATCTTTCCCCGTCTAGAATGCATAAGATGTATGGAGATCTCTCCCCCTTATGTTGGAGGGGATGTAGACAAATAGGTACATTGGCGGACATATGTGGACATGTCCCATTATAAAGAGATATTGGGGTCAGGTGAGGACTTATGTTGAAAAAATGATGGGTTCATCTATAGAGGATGACCAGTGGTGTCTGTTATTTCATTGCACTGCAGAATCCATGGTTAGATATAAATGTTCACTGACTCCTCAGCTACTTAATGTCTCAAAAGCTTTGATACCACGGTATTGGAAGGTTTCCATCCCTCCTCTACACCAGTGGATTGATAAAATTGATGGTATCTGTAATATGGAAGAGATGGTTCTGTCATCTAAAGGCCAACATGGAAAAGTCTATAGAATATAGGCATGTTGGTTGGAATTTAAGACATGTGTCAGTTATGCTTTGGTGATGTCTCAGTGTAAGAGTGCAGGGCTTACTATGCATGCGCCAATGGCGCGTTGCCGCAAGAGGAAATCCGCGCCAACTGCGCATGCGCCAAAGACGCGTCAGTGCGCCAACCCGCGCATGCGCAGAAGACCTTATGGAAAAAGGCAGGAAAATGCCCAGGAGGCGCACAGGAAGTGACCTCAACCTGATGGACAAACTCTGGAAAATGCCCAGGAGGCGCACAGGAAGTGACCTCCACCTGATGGAAAAAGGCGGGAAAATGCCCAGCAAGTGACCTCAAACTTCAATCATCACTTCCCTATATAAGCCCAGCCCAGACACTGCCAAATTGCTGGATTATCTTTAGTCCCCCCTTGTTCCTGTGCTAGTGTGTGATCTGTCTGAACTTGTTGTGACCTGGAAACCTCTTTGACTACTCTTGATTGCTGCCTGCCATTGACCTCGGATTTGTACCTTGACCATTCTTCTTCTTTGCCCCTTTTGTACTCAGCTGCCAGATTGGAACCGACCCCGGCTTGGATCTCGACCATTCTTCTGATTGACCCTTGTGTACTTCGTTGCCAGAGTGGACTTGACCTCGGATCTCGGAATAAGGCTTGCACGGTGCTCCGCACCCCAGAGACTTCAAGGACCCGAGGTGCAAGGGAGGCCTCCCCACTACTTCGGTCTCACCTCAGGTGCGTGTCTCCCGTGACACTCAGGCATCTTAAAAGGAGAACTATGAGGTGAGTGATTTTCACTCAACCTCATAGTTCGAGCCGACGTGTGACAACGAAACTGTCACACGTCAACACAATAAATCGGAAAGTGAGTGACCACATACCGTTGCTCGCTCACTTCTCGATCATGTCCCTGCAGAGAGCCGTGACTGTCACTCATGGCTCCCTGCAGGGATTCCCCCCTCCCATCTCTGATACTCCAGCGCCGACTGGCAGAACGGACGGGGGAGAGGGCGGGTACAGCTGGCTCTGCCTCTAGATAGGCAGAGCCAGCTGTCACTCACGCAGCTGGGTGGATCTCGACAGTAATGTCGGGATCCGTCCCGGCTGCGGCGGTCTCAGTATACCGCGAGCTGTAGCTCGCGATATACTGAGCTTTGGGTCACGGGAGGATGCTAGTTTATGTCCTCCTGTGACCCTTAGGAGAACTATGGGGAAAAACACTTACCCCATAGTTCTCCTTTAATAATAATGATCTCAGACTATCGTATGTAATATATAGATCCAGAGGGGTTATTCTGTTTTTTTTTTATTTTATTAAGTTGTAATTGTGTATAGATGTATGTGAGGGCAGTTAAGCTAAACTAGATAGGACTTAGTAAGTGCCATCTTCCTGCCGATACATCGACGCATCCCTGGTTTCTTTCCTTCCCACTGGGTGCTGCTCTGTGACCCAGCCGGGAGGAGAGAAAGTGTGACAGGCTGCTGAGCGCTGCGGGAGGAGAGCGCTGTGAGTGGCCAGCGTCTCTCCTCCCAAACTGCTCAGCCTCCTATCACAGTCCGGCAGAGCGGTGTGTGGGCGGAGACAGCCAGCGCTGTCGCAGGAGGCTGAGCTCTCCTCCCTGCTCCGCTCGCTCAGCCTCCTGTGACAGCTGTCAGAGAGGAGAGGGGGTACAAACACTCAGCGATCGCTGAGTGTTTGTACATAATTGAGGACATGGTATGTTTACTATATCCTCAATTATGAATGAATGGGAAGTGATCTACATCACCTCCTGTTCATTCATAGTTGTAGTTATAGTAAACATACCATGTCCTCATGTTATCAATGAACAGGAACACTCAGTGTAGATGATTCCTGTTCATTTATAACAGGGGATACAGAAAAAGAGATTGAGGACTTCAATCTCTTTTTTCATAGACCCCTAATATTTCCCCGAAGCCCCTTTTATAAAATCTTGCTGGAATTTGGGACACCGGAGTTTCCCAACTCTGTGACTTGATGGGAGAGAGACTTGGGTAGCTCCTTACCTGATGAACAATAAATTAAGGTACTGGCTTTAATACATGCCTCTTCGATGGCATGCATTACGGAAGAGATGAACTATAAATTGCTTACCCGTTGGTATCTTTCCCCGTCTAGAATGCATAAGATGTATGGAGATCTCTCCCCCTTATGTTGGAGGGGATGTAGACAAATAGGTACATTGGCGGACATATGTGGACATGTCCCATTATAAAGAGATATTGGGGTCAGGTGAGGACTTATGTTGAAAAAATGATGGGTTCATCTATAGAGGATGACCAGTGGTGTCTGTTATTTCATTGCACTGCAGAATCCATGGTTAGATATAAATGTTCACTGACTCCTCAGCTACTTAATGTCTCAAAAGCTTTGATACCACGGTATTGGAAGGTTTCCATCCCTCCTCTACACCAGTGGATTGATAAAATTGATGGTATCTGTAATATGGAAGAGATGGTTCTGTCATCTAAAGGCCAACATGGAAAAGTCTATAGAATATAGGCATGTTGGTTGGAATTTAAGACATGTGTCAGTTATGCTTTGGTGATGTCTCAGTGTAAGAGTGCAGGGCTTACTATGCATGCGCCAATGGCGCGTTGCCGCAAGAGGAAATCCGCGCCAACTGCGCATGCGCCAAAGACGCGTCAGTGCGCCAACCCGCGCATGCGCAGAAGACCTTATGGAAAAAGGCAGGAAAATGCCCAGGAGGCGCACAGGAAGTGACCTCAACCTGATGGACAAACTCTGGAAAATGCCCAGGAGGCGCACAGGAAGTGACCTCCACCTGATGGAAAAAGGCGGGAAAATGCCCAGCAAGTGACCTCAAACTTCAATCATCACTTCCCTATATAAGCCCAGCCCAGACACTGCCAAATTGCTGGATTATCTTTAGTCCCCCCTTGTTCCTGTGCTAGTGTGTGATCTGTCTGAACTTGTTGTGACCTGGAAACCTCTTTGACTACTCTTGATTGCTGCCTGCCATTGACCTCGGATTTGAACCTTGACCATTCTACTTCTTTGCCCCTTTTGTACTCAGCTGCCAGATTGGAACCGACCCCGGCTTGGATCTCGACCATTCTTCTGATTGACCCTTGTGTACTTCGTTGCCAGAGTGGACTTGACCTCGGATCTCGGAATAAGGCTTGCACGGTGCTCCGCACCCCAGAGACTTCAAGGACCCGAGGTGCAAGGGAGGCCTCCCCACTACTTCGGTCTCACCTCAGGTGCGTGTCTCCCGTGACACTCAGGCATCTTAAAAGGAGAACTATGAGGTGAGTGATTTTCACTCAACCTCATAGTTCGAGCCGACGTGTGACAACGAAACTGTCACACGTCAACACAATAAATCGGAAAGTGAGTGACCACATACCGTTGCTCGCTCACTTCTCGATCATGTCCCTGCAGAGAGCCGTGACTGTCACTCATGGCTCCCTGCAGGGATTCCCCCCTCCCATCTCTGATACTCCAGCGCCGACTGGCAGAACGGACGGGGGAGAGGGCGGGTACAGCTGGCTCTGCCTCTCGATAGGCAGAGCCAGCTGTCACTCACGCAGCTGAGCGGATCTCGACAGTAATGTCGGGATCCGTCCCGGCTGCGGCGCTCACAGTATACTGCGAGCTGTAGCTTGCGATATACTGAGCTTTGGGTCACGGGAGGATGCTAGTTTATGTCCTCCTGTGACCCTTAGGAGAACTATGGGGAAAAACACTTACCCCATAGTTCTCCTTTAATAATAATGATCTCAGACTATCGTATGTAATATATAGATCCAGAGGGGTTATTCTGTTTTTTTTTTATTTTATTAAGTTGTAATTGTGTATAGATGTATGTGAGGGCAGTTAAGCTAAACTAGATAGGACTTAGGAAATGGTTATTAAAGAAGCATTAGAAAAGTCATTATTAAAAGGAGGAATTAGAATGTGAAATATGAAATTTAAATTGGTAGAAGAAAAGAAGATAGGTTATACAATAATTTTTAATTATATTCATTTAAATCCATATATTAAGATGAAATATCTATGTTGGATAAGCTGTCCAGATGGAAGACTATTTTCCTTGTTAAGTGTAGATGTTGATTTATATTATGTAAAAACTTAAAAAAAAAAAAGAAGAAGAGATCTAGGGATCAGAGCAGTATGCGGTGGCGCAGGCACCAGGACAGATAAGTATTTACACTGTTCTCTTACAGATACCAGTTTGGGAATATTTCATGATCGCAGGTTTTGCCCTCTCTGCGAGTACCAAAGCTTCAATGTCGGAATTGGCATCCTGCTTTAGCTCGACTCCCCTCGAAATCTGCAACCCATAGCATTGGCCCATTAGTGCCATCTTAGGAAATACAAGGATTAGAAGCACTGCTGGGTGTTTATTTCTGCTAAGTCCCATTTATGGTGATTCCGTCTATTTGTCCTTGTGACTATTGTCACCTGTATTGAAAGTGAAGAAAAAAATAATTTTGAGTTGTCACCAAGACAGTAATAGAGGCACAATTTTCCAATGGGCACACTTACTCTAGTAGGCAACTAATAGGGCATTCCCTTCATTTGAGAGAAATTCTCTCTCACTTAGTGTTGTGTCTACAGGATAGTCGGTGAAGGGAAATCTCCCTAGTGAGACCCAGATGGCAAAAAACCTGAGAGCTGTTTTAACCATTGTTTACTCTATTCAAAAATGAAAAAAAAACTTTAAGGGGTGCTAGAGAAGTTTAGAAGGGTCAGAAGGTTCTTTATAATCCAAGGAATGAGAAACTATATCTCTTCTTTCTGCTATTAATGGTGAATTTTGCAATAAACTTAGACCCCACGCTGCCCTTGATAGCGCATTTTAGCCGTAGTTTATACTAAAATAGTCACAGGGCTTGCACAAAGGGGCACGCTCATGCAGACCTACCTATCGCGGTAGGTAGTCTAAATACAGCCCTGCACACAAATGCTCAGGAAAAACTCCTAGTTTGTGCTCAACTGAACAAGTGTTGGTCGGGCTTCATGCTGCATCACTTGCTCATCAGAATGGTCTTGTCACACAGCAGAGAGTGGTGACTCCAAGTCTTTTTTGTGTTAGCAGCTAGCCTTTGGGCTTAGTTAGCCTTTGTTTAAAACCAATTTATATTTTGTACTGTTACTTTTATTCTCAACCTTGAAAATAATTGATTTTATATGGGGAGGTCCATGAGGCAAAAAAGGGCAAGATGCTAAAATGCCAACGTGTTCTGAAATATTAACAAGCTGAAGGACACAGAGGCCAGCACAGGGAGTCCTAAAATCTTTCTACATGTCACTCCCACATATGCTATTTACATAGGCTTTAAAAGACAGCCGAGAAAACTGTGTTTAATCATTTACATTTTATCAGACGTCACTGAAGCATTAAATCTTGATGCTTCCTGCTGTTTTCCACCGGTGCTCGGTGAGACTTGACCTGGAAGGCTGGGATCCTGTTCTTTCTGGTTGCTCATTTACATCTCTATCTGCACCTTCCGCTCCTGCCCACTGCCTACCTTATAACAACATGCCAGCTTAACAGAACTTCCCAGACCAATGATTTTAAGTGCAGGCTGTGATCAGCGTTTGTATACCATGATGTACCACTGTAGTTAATTACTAAGGCTGACCATACACCTATCAATTTTTTTAGTTCAACCTGCGGGCTGAACGAAAAAAATTGACCCAATTCCTCCAACAACACAAACAGCATGTCGATTGAGGAATCCCGCTGTTTGCATTGCTGGCGGCACCTGTCAGAACACTCGATCAGAGCGGGCAGCTCTTTGGCGGGCAGCTCAGATCGATCAAAAATTTTCCAGCTGGCTCCTTCGATCAGCTGATCGAGGAATGCCGGCTGAAAGGGAGCCGATAGCCCCACACACTGTGCGAATTTCAACCGGTACATTAAAAACCAGCCGAAATTCGACCAGTGTATGGGCACCTTGAGCCAGCAACAAAGCAACATTGGTCCTCACACTGGACTGAGTAAAACAATATTTGCAATCTGGAAGGATAAGTTTCCTAACAGATTGTCTATTGGGCACCATAGATGATTGCAGCAAACATTTTGTTGGTAAAAATGTTAAAAATGGTTCAGACAACAGTCTGTTATTCTATCAGGATAGAATCAGCATGGTGGCAATACAATTCACATAATCATGCATAACGGTATAGAACAAGCATGCATGGTTTATGTGAGAAGCAATAGAAAAACCTGAGATGGTGCCAATGCAAATATGACTCTCTGGTATACATTTATAGTGGTTTACACCCAGTGATGCCATGGAGGAGCTCAACAGATGTGTATTATGGATAAGCCATGGTGGGGGACACAAAGCCAGGTTTGACACACAATGCGCAACTGAACTCAAAAAGTGAAAACTCTGCTATGTTATAGGGAACATCTAGAAGTGGTAATTGCGACTATACAATACCCTGAATAAAGTACCCCTTGTCTTGAATTCCCGCTGACAAATGAAGTGCACTTTTTGATGTATGAGCTACAGATAGAAATGCTGAAACGAAATGCTGGCAGTATGTAGGAAGGAATGAAATTATGAAAACAATGGCATAGTGTCATAAGCCTATGTTCACTCAGGTTGGTGGATGCAGGAGAGCCTTCTGGCTACTTTCTAATTCAGACCTTTGTCTGGCTCACTGTGATCCGCTCTGACATTAAGGCCCGGTTCACACCTGGGCGTTTTGTAGCGCGTTCGAACGCTCTGCAAAACGCTCAAACACCGAAATCCCATTATTTCCTATGGGTATGGTTCACACCTGGGCGTATTACAGGCCGTATGAACGCGCTACAAAACGTCCTTTGCCCAAAGAAGTGCAGGAGCTTCTTTGGGGCGTTTTTGTCGCACGTTTCCATTGGGATACAGCCAAGTAGCCCTTGGAAACGGGCGTTTGTCGCTCGAATCGCGGTAAAAACAGGTGTCACGAAACGAGCGACAAACGTGCATATTCGATACGCCTAGGTGTGAACCCAGCCTAAGTGAGCCTGCATTACAGCGGATCATTTGATGTCCGCACTCTCATCCAGGTGCTCAAATAACCCACTTGCTAGATTTTAACCACTTGTCATCCATGGTCGTTCCTGAACGGCAGCCTTTAAAAGGAACGGGAGGGCGTCTTAAGAGGTCCTGCCCCTCCCCCCGTTTGTGTGTGGCACTCAACGCGCACACAAGTGGGGAAACTGTAAGCAATGTAAAGCTGTTAACATTGAAGCGATCGGGCGTCTCAAGAGACGCCTAATCGCTTGTAGTAGCTGCAGGTGTGCACCCTCCTGTACCGCCGTCGCCGCTGCCAATCCCGAGATCCGCTGGGACCGGCACAGCGAATCTGTTCATGGAGATCAAAGGGAGTTCAGTACACAATCTCCTTTTGATCTCCTCTCCTGTCCCCGAATGCAGGAAGTGATATATATTACATCACTTCCGCATTCCTCACTCTCCGGTACAGAAGCCGGAGAGAAGTTGATGAAGCAGATCTCTGCTTCATCAGCTTCTCTGGGGGTCCCTAGGTGACATCAGGGATCTTGGAGACCCCTGATGTCTTCATAAAGAGGACCCGTTATGTGAATTGGCTATCACATAGGGGGTTTCTTAGCCCCCTATGTGATAGCAATAAAGTTAAGTGTAAAAAAAAAAGTTTAAATTAAAGCATTAAAAAAAATAAAGCTTAAAAAAAGTCACAAATAATATTTTTTTTAAATAACAATTTTTTTTTTAAAGGTCTCGCGCCCCCCCTCCCCCCACATACAAACATGCGTCGGGTGCGCCTGTGTGCGAAAACGATGATTGCGCCCATTAAGCCGCACGTTACATATATCGCCGCAAACATCAGAGTGAGAGCAATCATTTTAGGGCCATTAATCACTGATAACACTAAACTGATGAGCAGTAAAAGCGTCGCCTATGGCCAATTTTGGGTGTGGTCGTTTTCCGCGAATTTGCAGGCGTGCGCAATTTTAAGGCTTGACATGTTTGGTGTCTATTTACCCAACATGACCCCGTATTTTAAATTTTACCAAAAAATTGGGTGATAATAAATGTTTCATAACATTTCATAGGGAAACAGGGGTTTTTTTTTCAAAATGTCGATACTTTTTATGTTGTATAGTAAAAAATACCACCAAAAGAAAGCTCTATCTGTCCCCAAAAAATGGTATAAAATTTGTTTCAGTACAGCGTTGCATGACGGAATAAACGTCAATCAAAGTACTGCAGCGCTGAACACTGAAAAATGGCCTGGCCAGGAAGGGGGGGGGGGGTTAACACCCCGGTGTTCAAGTGGGTAACAGCATTTTCCAGTCTAGGTCAGCTTTAATAAAATGATAAAATTACATTTTAGCACATATGATTTTGCTACTGATATGCATATTTTCTGATAACTTAGGTCAACACTCATGGCAGCCTTTCTTGTGTAAACGCATATCCATGTTCTATCAAAAAAAAAGTCAGACTTTAGGGGCATAAGTTCTTGTAAACCAGCACATGTCCCCCTTTCCGCCTGCATCTATAAGAGCAGGCGTCTTTCGGAGATTACGCAATCCTTAAACCATAGCAACAGCCAGGATGATCTGCAGTAACCTCTGCTGCCTCCACCCTCCTCTGCAGATGAACACGTCTGATTGCTTGAGGGCTTTGGCACGTATGTGTTCAACTTTGGCCTACTAGCATCCCTCCTGTTTTGATTGGCAGGGCTCCTGCATGTTTGGTGGGGTCACATGGCTTTTGGTGTTGGAAGGCTAGGGGTGGATTTGGAGCACCTACGTTTAGTATCCAAGTCACTTTCTCAAAACCTGATGAGCCTTGCAAAGACCGTAGCATTAACCCTTTCACTGCTCACACACAGCTTTTTCAGACGCACATTGTCGTTTGCTTAGGGATTGAAAATTAGTACGGAGCAAAAAGGCATTTACAAAGACATATGTAAAGGTATCCATGTCTGCACAGGCAAGGAGATGTCTAACAATAATACTGATTTTGTGAAGAATAAGGCTGGCCATATAATAAAAGATTGTAAGCCCTCACGGGCCGGGCCCTCCTTACCATCTTGTCTTGAACTGTATTGTGATTGTAATGTCTTCCTTATATTGTAAACTGTTGGCGATATATAAATCCTGTATAATAATAATAATTTTAAATCTAACAGTTCCTCCTTCTGCACTGGATGGACAAGCCTCCCGCTGCGGCATGTGACTGGATGCAGGCGATGCTCAGCCAAAAAGCTTTTAAAATTAAAATAATCAACTTTTGTCGAGTGGAGGACATGACCATCCATGATCGAGGGGTGCCGACATGACCATCCATGATCGAGGGGTGCCGACATGACCATCCATGATCGAGGGGTGCCGACATGACCATCCATGATCGAGGGGTGCCGACATGACCATCCATGATCGAGGGGTGCCGACATGACCATCCATGATCGAGGGGTGCCGACATGACCATCCATGATCGAGGGGTGCCGACATGACCATCCATGGTGCGGCTGAGTCAGCAGGAATCTGATGAGATTTGCTCCGTGTTTGGCCAGTTTAAAGGAGAACTATGAGGTGAGTGCTTTTCACTCACCTCATAGTTCTAGCCGACCTGTGACAATGAGACTGTCACAGGTCGGCTCAGTAGATCGGGAAGTGAGCGAACACATACCGCCGTTCGCTCACTTCTCATTCCTGTCACAGCTCTCTGCCGTGACATGGGAGGGGCTGGCTTGTCCGCTCTGATCCTCCAGCGCTGACTGGCGGAACGGACGGGGGAGGGTACAGCTGGCTCTGCCTCTAGGTAGGCAGAGCCAGCTGTCACTCACGCAGCTGGACGGATCCAGACATAATTGTCGGGATCCGCTTCAGCTGCGGCGTCTCAGTATACCGCGAGCTGCAGTTCACGGTATACTGAGCATTGGATAACGGGAGGACGCTAGTTTGTGTCCTCTTGTTACCCTTCGAATAACTATGGGGAAAAGCCCTAACCACATAGTTCTCCTTTAAATATATTATCACATTTGTGGCTTGCGGTATACTGGGCTTAGGGTGACGGGAGGATGCTAGTTTGTGTCCTCCCGTTACCCTAACCCCATAGTTATCCTTTAGGGCCTGTTCACATGAGATCAGGTCCTGATCAGCATTGCGTTTTTGATGCGTTCCAGCAACAACAACAAAAATATTTTTTTATTTTTTTTTTTGCTGGAGGGGGGCTGTTAGTATGTTAGCTGCAGCGCAGTGCGTTTTTGACGCGTTTGCGTATCCTGACCGTTTCCGGACCTGACAAAATGTTACATGCAGTATTTTTTCTGTCGTAAGCTGAACATTGGGATGCATTTTGAGTGCAGCAGCGTACGGAGCTGGTCAGCACACAAAACGGATGTCGTGTGAACAGGCCTTTAAGGAAAACAGAACATAATATAAAATGTAAACTCCCTACTCATTCTCCTTCAGTCAACATGCGCAAACAGTTGTATATTTCTGTAGAAAATTACCCACAGATATAAGAGAAAGAACTACTGAGTAGAGTGACATTTTAGACGATACACTATAATAATGTGACAAACGCACGTTACTATGCATTTAGCGCATGTTATTGCACAGCGCACCTAGAGTGTGGTACCATGTGCTAGGTGCATTGCGTTCCCATTGATTAGAATGGCACGGGCGGCCATGCGTCGCAGGACAACGCATGCTATAACAATATCGTTTGTTGTGGTGTGGTGAAAACAGTAATACATGCACTTCTTTTTTCGCTAGAACACACTGTACTGCGGAGAGCAGATCCATGAAAATTGTTCTTCAACACTTCTCCCCTCAATCAAAAATATTGTATACTATCCTCCCACACATTAAAAGCAACAGCTCTTTATTACGGATCAAAAAATAGATAAACTATATAAAAAAAAAAAAACTATCTAAACTAAACAAATTTTCTTAACCACTTCACTACTGGAGTAATTTTTTTTGATTTTTTTCACAGGTTAAAATCAGAATTTACGGCTAGAAAATTACTTAAATCCCTAAAACGTGATATATTTTCTGAAAGCAGAGGCCCAGTAGAATAAAGAGATGATAGCTGCAGTTTTTTATGGCACATGATATTTTCGCAACTGTTTATCAAATCTATATTTCCAATAAAAAATAGACTAAATTAGATTTTAATGCACACAAACACAATATAATTCTCATTATTTATACAAAATAAAGGATGAGGTTGTGTCGAGTAAATAGATGCCAAATAATGCAAGTGCCAAAAATTATCAATAGCTTAAAGTAGTATTAATCTCTCAAACTTTTTGGAATAATGAATCCAGATCCAATTAAACATTGCCCAACCACAGATTTCTTTACACTTTCGCCGAATTGACATTCGAACGAAAATCAGCAAATTCCAAAATTCGCATGCATCCAAATTTCTGAATGTGAAAAATAATGAACTCGAATGTATCCGTATTTTTAATAATAAAAATTTGGATTGCCACAGGGTCCCCATGTTGATGAGGACAAGGACCTCTTCCCCACAATCCTGGCCCGGTGATTGTGGGGGTTTGTGGACAGGGTGGCTTATGTAAATCTGGGTGCCCCACCCCTCGTGAATGAATAAGGGGTAGTTGTTACCCCCTACTCATTCACCAAATAAGCATTATGATAGTAAATAAACACACCACACAGTTTTGACAAGTTCCACAATGTAAATCCATCGTCCATTAATGTAGATACTGGTCAATCATAATGCCTGCAGCTTGCTGACCCAACGAAAGAAAAAAAAAATCCCTGACGCCCGCCTCGTCCACACTTGCCGCTAGTGATAGCTCCACTCATGAATGTAAACAAAGGGGCAGAGCAAGTCCGTGATGTCACCATCACAATGAAAGTAAACAAAGGGGTGGAGCAAGTCTATGCCATCACTGTCACGGACTTTGTTTACATTCAGGAGCGGAGCTGTCATTAGCGGTGAGTGTTCGGCGAGTGAGGACGAGGTGGCGGACAAAGTGACGGACGATGGATTTACATGGTGGGACTTTTTCTGGGGGTTTATTAATGAAGGACTTGTCAAAACTGTGTGGTGTGTGTATTTACTATCTTAATGATTATTTGTTGAATGAGTAGGGGTAACAACTACCCTTTAATCATTCACGAGGGGGGGGGGTGGAATCTGGGTGCCCCATTATGAAAAAATGTTAGTAAAGCTAGTAAAGTGGAACTGACATTATGTTTAAAATCAGGTTCCAATTTTGTTGGTTCTAAACAAAACTTCTCTCTCTCTCTTTCGAAGACAACATATATAATATTCCTTTGGTATATTAACCAGAACACAGACACGGAAAGTTGTTACTCTTCATGCCCACATTATTAATATGTCACTTTTGTGCAACACCAGGTCAGCTTCAGCTAGCCCTGGATGTCGTCTGACATTGCCCCCTGGATGAATACCTGCTATATGCCAGGTTTCCTATCAGATTGGCACAGTGTATTTGTTGGCTGTGCTTTTCTAAACCACTAACCAACACACAAAGGTCACCGCTGTTTGAGAACATAATAGAGTCCAAAATCTGTGTGGGATATTGTTTGCTGGCAACTATGTAAAGGCTCCTGCCCATCTGATTGCCAGGTGACCTCAAATAAGATAGCATTTGTCTGGCAGGTTTGATAACTCCATATTTCATGTCTTATAATGAACAGTATAATGAACAGAAATGTGAAAATATGCATTGTTATGAAAACATAGATACAATATAACATCTAGAAACATTTATTAATACCTTTTGCCAGATTATCAGAAGCAGAGAAGTGATATTTTGTACATAAAGTTTAATAAACGTGATAATATATTTAAAGGAGAACTATGGGGTTAGGGCTTTTCCCCATAGTTATTTGAAGGGTAACAAGAGGACACAAACTAGCGTCCTCCCGTTACCCAATGCTCAGTATACCGTGAACTGCAGCTCGCGGTATACTGAGACGCCGCAGCTGAAACGGATACCGACAATTATGTCGGGATCCGCCCAGCTGCGTGAGTGAAAGCTGGCTCTGCCTATCTAGAGGCAGAGCCAGCTGTACCCACCCCCTCCCCGTCCGTTCCGCCAGTCAGCGCTGGAGGATCGGACAGGGGAGGGGAATGCAGTCACTCCCCTGTCACTGCTCTCTGCAGTGACAGGATCGAGAAGTGAGCGAGCGCCGGTATGTGTTCGCTCACTTCCCGATCTACTGAGCCGACGTGTGACAGTTTCATTGTCACAGGTCGGCTCAGATTATGAGACTGAGTGAAAAGCACTCACCTCATAATTCTCCTTTAATTTGTAAAAAATATAGCTATATACTTAAAGCAAATATGTGCATTCCCCATTCAGGACAAACAATTTGCTTTAATTTGCCACCCCTCCTTAGCATACACTTACATTTGCATCTCTCCCCCCACTCTGTTCAGTGCCAGGAACCAAAGAAAATACCCAGTTCTTCCAGGTATACATGAGCATGGGTCTCGCTCCATGTGACAACGCTGGGCCAATCAGCAGTGTCACATGGCGTAGCCATAAAGATCACTTTATGGCTGTATCTTGATGCAAAGTTGGCTTGCATACAAAGAAAATTTCATATCATTCTACCCACTATCACAAATATGAAGTAAACCCATTTTGTATTTATTTTTGCTTTTTGTATATGCAATAGAGCTGGTAAAGGTAATATTCAATTGCCCAATATTTTAGTAAGCAATCAATTCATTGTTTATCCAACTGGGCACACCCTTGCACTACATAGACGGTGGTAAAGCTAAACGTGAGTGTAAAGACAAACTGTAAGGTGTATGGTTAGCTCAGCTCAAGGTTAGCTCAAGTCAATCATGCTATAAAAGTGTACTCTACTAAGTTCAGACCACAGCTCATTGAAATCTGTAGTGCCACCATTAAATAAAAGACGAGGGGGGGGGAGAACATGGGGTGTGTGTCTCTATTCATACCTGCAAGTTCAGGTGTGGTTACGGATTTCTGTGTCAGCAATGTGCATTTTCCTGCAGCAGGAATACCTAATCTGGCATTTACAAGTGGCAGCTGTCACCTGTTCAAGATAATGATCAGGTGACAGCCAGTGCATGTAAACGTCGGATCATCGCATGTAATGGTATATGATATGATTACATGTGGTTAGGAATCAATCACTCTCCCTGAATGCACAATCAATGCATCCAGGGAGAGTTACTGTTTTCTAACTGTATGTAATCATATCACATACCATTACATGCAGTGTGCAGGCGTTTACATGCAGCGGCTGTCCCCTGATCATTAACTTGAATGGGTGAGATAAGGGATTCCTGATTGCAGGAAAATGCAAATTTTTAAGTATGAAATTTGGCAAGCGGCAGCCATGGGAGAAGAAAATTTGTCCAGTGGCCCCTGAGTGAATTGAGTTTGAGACCCCTGCTTTAAAAGGCCTCTTAAAGACTCACAAAAGCAAGATCTGCGTGGTTAGGCTCTCATTGGAGCAGCCATCTATCTCTCTGCAAATTAGTTTTAAAGCTGAACTTTAGGTATAAATATTTATGTATTCTTACATTGGTTCAGCTTGGCCCAATGAAAGTATACATATTTTATACCTGGTGGGGCCAAGGGGATCCTGTAAAAAACTGTAGTAGCTGGTGCTACTACAGTGCTTTACCGCGATCTCCCAGGTCCTGTACTGCCAGTGCTGAGTGACTTTCCCTCTGCTGTGAAAGCACAGAGAGTGGCTCACTTGGCACAGTGGCCATTGCCTAATACACAGTGGCCATAAGCGTTCGCTGAATGGCCGCTGTGCCAATCAAGAGATCCTTGTGTTTTTACAGCAGAGGGGAAGTCGCACAACACAGCACCCAATGACTCACCAAACAAAGAAGGGTAAGGATGATAGCTCTGAAACATGTACCATTAGAAACAAGTCAGCAATGGCATTCCTAATCTAACAAGTTACTTTTAAAAAGGAAATTGGCAATGATTTTGAGTGACATTTATTTTGTTTAAACATTTTAAAGTGGAATTCCAGCTTTAAAAAACCTAAGGTAAAGGGGGTGGGGAGCTAGATTTGCAAAGGCCTCACACCCCCCTCGGTGCGTTCCGGCCCGATTGTGGCTGGAACGCACTGGACCGCATTGCGGCTGGCTCAGTTTGTTGTGGGGCGATAGGGGGCGTGGCGGTGTATTGATGTGACAGGGACCGCAGCCACGCCCTCCGGCCGCATAGGAACGCAAGGCACATCAATGCCTGCGGTCCGGTCTGGTCCAGTCAGAAGAAATGCTGCAAATGTGCCTTGCGTTCTCGTGCGGCTGATCGCATTGTGGCTGGAGGGCCCCCTCCCGCCCCACAACAAACTGAGTCGGCCGCAATGCGATCCAGTGCGGTCCGGCCACAATCGTGCTGGAACGCACTGAGGATGGTGACGATAGGGTTTACTTTGTAGGTGAGCTGTGGCATTACAAAATGAATGTATTATACAGTGCTAAGACCACACCACGTACAGCAATACCCTTACTTTACAGTGTAAAGCCAAGACGTTTTATTTTCATTTGGAAACAAGAGATTTCTGTGATTTAGTCCGCATTTAACCTAAGGGAAAATAAATAATTTTGAGTCGTTACCAGATGAACATAGCAGACAAAAATGTAACCTGATGGGTTTTAACCTTTTCTTTCTCAATAAAACGTTTTGGCTTTGGATATACTTTAATTAATATTGACTAGGAATCCTGGAAGGCTGGTAGGAATGCATACCCCCAAATTCTGAGATGAGAAAGATGTTTGTTTTTTTTTCACCATTACTTTTCCTTTATATTGGCTTTTTGAAATAGAAAACAAGTTCTGGGTTTAATCAATCATTTTGGCATTCAAATTCTTTCACAAAGGTTTTATTTGTTTTTTGTAAGTTTTTGAGGGTAACAAAGATAACAGAGGAAAGGCATGCAAGCCCTCCAACAAGGATTACATACAGAAGCATACAGTCACATCATGCTGCAGAATGCTGCAGACACATCCAACTGAAGCAGAACAGGTATCAAAGAATATTGTGGGAACATTGGAGAGGAGTTGTTGGTCAGTTATAATGGGTAAGACCCATTATAGCCGGGGTCAGACTTCTTGGGTCTGTGTAGGGATAGGAATAGGGAGGATAAGGGAAGAGGCAATGGAGGTAGAGAGAGAGTGGAGGGCTAGGAGCAGGAAAGGACAGGTGTGGGTTTAGGACCGGGGGAGGTGGCACATTGGGGAAGGAGTCCAGAGGGAGGTGTGAAGTACAGAGCCCCTAAATAGACAGGAGCTGCGGATCGAAGGATGGTGGTTTAGAGTAGTCGATCCAAGGTTGCCAAATCGATAGGATGCGGTCATGAGTGTCAGCCAGAACTGCCGTCAGTTTCTCATTGATCATTATATCGTCTAGGCGATTCTCGACCTCCCTAAAGCTTAAGGACGGGGTCTTCCACGCTCGGCATTCAAATTCTTAATGGTCCAAATAACTGGGGGGTAAGGCAGGAGTGTGACCATTGCCTAAATACCTTGTGCTGCAAGGTGCCCATCTCTCTCATCTCAGAAATTTGGGGGTATGCATTCCTACTAGCCTTCCAGGATTCCCAATCAATATTAATTAAAGTATATGCAAAACCAAAACTTTGTATTGATAAAGGGATAAGATAAAAGGTTTTAGTGCAGAATAAACACTTTCAGTAGTTAAATAGAACCTTTTTATAGATCTCTGTACACGAGACCAAAAAGTTGGTCAACTGAGGAGTAGAGAAGGACAGAGGGATTTGGTTCCAAATGAGGGACAGTCCTTCCAAATGAGGAACAGTTGGGAGGTATGGGAATGTGACAAGTCACAGCTGGCTTCACTTCTGAATTCAATGGGATGCATATAAAGCCTAAAGAACAATTCCAGCAGTGGAAAGTTTCCGTACACCGGGACCCTGAGCATCTTCCAGCAGTCAACAGGTGTGGCTGTCACCACCTGCAGGATAGACTCTATTTTCCTCTCCAGTGTAAACACAATACGCGGTCCCCTCCTGGAGCGGCTCCACGGCCTTCCACCACTGTTTACTTGGATAATTATAGAAGACAGATGTGGATGGAAAGCCACAACGACCTTTATATAGCTACCAGTACTACCCTCTCAGTCCTTGCACACCCAAAAAGAACAGAACCAAACCCAGCACAGTAACAACAAAAAATAGGATGCTTGTGGTTGATCTTGTCCAAATATTATTGTCTGAATGCTAAATATTCACACAGCATGAGAGGTGAGTATAACCAGCTGGGGCTATAAGCATTCTCCTGCGCGAATCAACAGCAAAACTGCACTATGAGAAGACTGAAATCTGACCGACACAAAATCACTGGCTGACTATAAGGCAGCTATAATACAGCTGGATGTATGCTCCTTGCTGCACTAACCCTTCTGCCAACCACTACACCCTCCTAATAATGTATAGTAAAAACAATTATTTGTATTTATACTATGCCTGTTATACTAATTTATCATATTATACATTTCAGCTTAATGCCTGTACAAGACTTCTACAGGCAGTCCCCGGGTTACTAACAAGATAGGTTCTGCAGGTTCGTTCTTAAGTTGAATTTGTATATAAGTTGGAACAGGTAAATTTTTTAGGTGTAACTCCAGCCAAAAAAATAATTTTTTTGTTTTGGATAGCATAAGGAAGGGTTGCGTTTGTTTTGTGCCCCTGTATCAGATTTGTTTTTCGGCATTGTTACAGGCAAACAAGTAGACAAGGAAGACAAATAAAAGTGTTCAGTACACTGTACAGTAGTACATACAGGGTTATGACAGAGGTAATGACAGTTGGAGCCAACTTCCTGTTCAGTACCAGACCCGCAAGAAGAGGCGAGGCACTCACTAACAACTTCCTGCAGGAGGTACAGTACTGTACTACAATCCAGACCCACTACTTGTCTGCGATCGTCGGCACGAGCACCGTTACTAGTGGAACGCTGCGCGATACAGTGGCTGCAGTTTCGGACCTCGGTTCGTAAGTACGGGTTGTACGTAAGTCGGACGTTCATAAGTCGGGGACTGGCTGTAGTCATATTTAAGTCAAAAGGTTTTTAAGCAAATGCTGAATAAATCACTTACATTGGATACTGTTCTGCAAATGTCTATCTATACATCACTTAGTGCAATCAGCATTTTTGCTGAATTGAAATAAATTACACGATAAACCACCTTGGTCTAAGGGAAAGCTCTAAGAAAGTACAATCGATGCGATACATAACCAAAGACTAATCTCATGAGTGTTGCTCCTTCTTTAAATGAAAGTTCCTTCTCTGCCGCAGTTAGCAATTAAAGGAGAACTATGGGGTAACCTTTTTATCCCATAGTTCTCTTTTGGGTCACGGGGGGACATATACTAACTTCTTCCCGTGACCAAAAACTCAGTATATAGCGGGCTGTTGCCCGCTATATGCTGAGAGCGCCGCAGCCAAGATGGGTCCCGACAATACTGTCGAGATCCACCCCACTGGCTGATTGAAAGCTGGCTCTGCTATCTAGAGGCAGAGCCAGCTAAGTCTGCCCCCTCTGTCCCTCCAGTCAAAACTGGAGGATCGGAGAGGGGGGAATCCCTGCGGGGAGTGGTAACAGACAGTAACCGCTCTCTGCAGGTTGATGATTGGGAAGTGAGCGAGCAGCGGCATGTTTTCGCTCACTTCCCCATCATTAGAGCCGATGTGTGACAGTTTCAAAATGAAACACTTCAGCTCTAACTATGGGGATGAGTATAATTCACTCACCTCATAGCTCTCCTTTAAGGGTTACCCAAGTCTTATTACACTTTAAATCAGAAGGGGACACCCTGGCAACTGGTGTGACCTTTCAAAGTAGACATTTGAGATGTGCATGGGCCTGTCCCCATGTTTGCAGCAGTCCCCTGTGCACAGTGTGTGCTTGGCGTTATAGCAGGAGAGTCACGCACTAACACACACACACACCCTTATTTGGTGTTTGAGGTCTGCGTTTGTCCTTCTCAGTCTCCTATTCCTGTGCCAAGTTTTTTCAACTCAGTCACTTCCTCTGTGGTCCAAAACACACAGAGGTCATGTCAGTTCATTGTTAAAGCAATGGAGCGTTTGCAGATCTGGACTGATTACACCCATCCCACAATGCCCTGGGGCACACAGACTGTCAACACAGCCGTCCTCTTCAGTCATCTTTTGGGACACAATCCAAGGGGCCTGCCAGCCCCCAGGCAATCTGACATAGAGGAGACTGAGGAAACTGGATGCCAGGGTTTACTTATTAACCTGTTGGTGGCAGGAGTACAAGCTGCAGTCTTTATTACACAATAAAGTGTACAAAAAAAAAATAGAGAAAAGGGAAGCAAATTAAAGCGGATGGTATACTTCATATAATAACTGCTGGGGAGCCTACGGGTAATTTTCGAGCTTTAACAAGAACTCACAAATTTTTGAAATGCTCAGTAACATGATATTTACACTGCATTATGTTTTGTCTAAAATCCATAATATTTTACAGAACTTTACCGTAGGGTGTAACAAATACATACATATAGTGTTGGCAATATAGAACGCAACACAAAACAGTTTGTGTAGGGGTCCTATTCAAAAAGGCTTTACAATATTAAAATAATGCTTTAAATTTATACATTTTTTACAGTTCTTTAGCAGATTTCACTTGAACATCACATTCCTGGTGTTTTTACTAGCTACTAGACTGTCCCATCCTTTATTAAATTATTTTTGATATAAAGATGTTTTATGCGTCTTTCCATTGGTGTCATATCATGAAATCTCGTCCACCTGCAGAGTCCAGCACCATGTAATGATGTGATATCACTCTTGCAGCATGATCTACCATTAGAGGAAGATGGCTGGGCACACAGAAGCTGGGTGTCATTTAGTCCATCAGAGAATGGTTGCTGGATCACAGAGAGGCGAGTCTGTGGGAAAGAGTGCTGGAGAAGTGGAGAGAGACACTGACTGACGCTGAGAGGGGGGGTGGAGGGGGGTTGGTGTGGAGAGAAGAGGAGAGAGACACCGACCGAAGCTAAGAGGGGCAGAGTAGACAGACACCGACCAACGCTAGGGGAGGGGGAAGACACACTGTCCGATGCTGGGGTCACGAAAAATGTCCTCGGCCAAAAAGGGGTCACGAGTGGAGGAAGTATAAGAAGGCCTGAGCTGGACAATAGATTTTTTCCTAAATCTCTCGAGCAAAGGTGGAGATGGGCTTAAACGTATAGTTCCACTTTTAGTGAAGTTACACTTATTGCACACTGATGACTCCCTCACCATCCCTAAGAAGACTCATACTTGACCAGCCATGCTCTGCCAAGTCTTTGACATGAGGCCTGCTCATCCGCCAAGACAAGCAGAAGAGTACTAATTTTCAATAAAAATGAATAGAAGTTTAGGTGGTGTTCTTGATTGTTTTTGTTTTGTTTTTACATTGTATGTTTTTACTAGTGTTTTCCTAAAGCTCGGTATACACAGTTACATTTTCTGTGCGCTAAACATAGAAAATATATCAGATTCCTCCATCAACGCTTACGTGCATGAGTAGTCAGTCCTAACCTAATCTTAAAGGGAAGGAGTTAACCCATCAGTATGCTTCCATGTATATGTGTCAGGAAAGGAAAATTACCAAAATATACAACTTTCAGATTTTTATTAAACATATTTGCAAAAACACGTAAAGCCACCCTACCATTTCAAGGTACCACTGTAACATGTGGTTCCTAACCTAAAAAGTTCATAGTTAAACCATTTGTTTAATAAAGATAACACATTGTAAAATGTTGTGTGTGTTATCTGTCAAAATGCAATTCCACTATTGTGGAAGCTTTTGGAGCTCCAGAAGTGTAGGGTTGTTTTTTGTTGTGGGGGGGGGGGGGGGGTGGGGGAGGCACCTGGGGC
>NW_017308201.1:146581-154800 GCF_000935625.1 Nanorana parkeri | reverse complement strand
GATGCACACAGAAGAAAGTACAGGTAGCCTATAATGCTACAGCGTCTGTTATTTTGCCCATGTCACCACTATTGCCTATGGATGCCTGTAGCTGATCTTTCCCCATTAATGACATACCATGTTTTGCTCTGCTCTACCGGTAAGGAGATGGCCATTTTGGTAGAGGAAGGACTTTGCTTTCTTGTGTCAGAGCCTCCAGCAAAGAGAACAGTAAGCAGCACAATAGTGACAATCAAATCTCGCATCAATTCTCCTGGAACTAGCAGTGGAGCCTTAGATCTAAGGCCCCATTCACACATTAGCGGTTTCCCGCACGTATTCGTACACTCGGAAACGAGCTAAACACAAAAAATAATACATTCAAATGTATGTCGTTCACACTTGCATGACGTCCACGCGGTACAAAAATGTGCTTCACGCAAAAAAGTCAGAGCGCAATATTCTGCTTCCGCATGTTTTAGCTATAGTAATAGCCACAAATGTGCGAAATCCCCGCCTATATTACAATTTGCGCGTTTTCGTGCCAAACACTGTGTGTGAATGGAGCCTTACATTGGAAATACACAGCTCTTAGGCTGTAGGCACAGGAGTGCCTTGCCACGCTCAAATACCAGAAAGTGCACTGCTATATTATACGAGAAATTCCAGACAAAAGGGTAGATTCTTCTGACTACAGCTTAGGAGAGTGATGGCGAACCTATGGCATGCGTGCCACAGAGGGCACGCAGAGGCACCTGTGGTGGCACGTGAGCCCAGGCTGCCGGGGCCCGCACACTCCAGGTTCTCACCTGGAGTGCTCCTTGCGTGCTTTCAGTGTTCCACAGGTCTCCAAAGCTATAATGGGGTTTTTAAAGATGGCCGCTGTGAGTAGCAGCGGCCATCTTTAAATCTGGCAGGTGCCCAGATCCTATTTAATGTATTGCCAAATCGACAATTACACACATTCCGTGGTGGTCCAGTATAATCTGTATCTCTTGCTGATGCAGACCATACTGATCGCTCCCTAGCAGTGCCTCTGCTCACAGGCAGGAGCGATTAGCATGGTCTGCATCAGCCAGAGATGCAGATCACACTGATCCTCCACGGGACCACCAGGATAATCCCCATTTTTTATTGTTAATAGCTGTGTGTGTTTTGAGTGTGTGTGATGTTTTCTAATGAAGATATGTGTATATTTTTAATAAGTGTGTGGTGTGTTTGATTGTGCGATGTGTGTTTATTTAATGAGTGTGAAGTGTGTGTTTTAATGCGTGTGTGATGTATTTTTTAATTAAAGTGTGATATGTGTGTTTTTTAATGTGTGTGTGATTTAATGTGTGTGTGATTTAATGTGTGTGTGATTCAATGCGTGTGTGATTCAATGCGTGTGTGATTCAATGCCTGTGTGATTCAATGCGTGTGTGATGTGTGTGTTTCATCACGTTGTTATTTTTTTAATGAGTGTGTGATATGTGTGTTTCATTACGTGTGACGTGTTTTTTAATGTGTTTTTTTAATGTATGATAGATATGCGTTTTTTTAATGTGTTTTTTTTTTAACGAGTTTGTGATGTGTTTGTTAATGCGTGTGGGTTTCATTACGTGTGTGATGTGTGTTGTTTTAATGAGTGTGTCATATGTGTTTGTTAATGCGTGTGTAATGTGTGTGGGTTTCATTACGTGTGTGATGTGTGTGTTTTATTGAGTGTATAAATGTTTGAATATGTGTTTTTCCCTATTTTGCCTAAGGCAGTGATGCTGAACTTTTTTTAAAGGAGAACTATGAGGTGAGTGCTTTTCACTCACCTCATAGTTCTAGCCGACCTGTGACAATGAGACTGTCACAGGTCGGCTCAGTAGATCGGGAGGTGAGCGAACACATACCGGGTTCGCTCTCCTCTCGATCCTGTCACGGCTCTCTGCCGTGACAGGGGGAGGGGCTGGATTCCCCTCTCCCCGCTCCGATCTGCCAGCGCTGACTGGCGGAACGGACGGGGGAGGGGGCGGGTACAGCTGGCTCTGCCTCTAGATAGGCAGAGCCAGCTGTCACTCACGCAGCTGGGCGGATCCCGTCATCTACGTCGGGATCCGCTCCGGCGTCTCAGTATACCACGAGCTGTAGCTCGCGGTATACTGAGCTTAGGGTAACGGGAGGACGCTAGTTTGTGTCCTCCAGTTACCCTAAGGAGAACTATGGGGGAAAACACTGATCCCATAGTTCTCCTTTAAACCCCAGTGCCCACACTGCAATGCAATACCAAAATTATTTTTAGTGTTGACACGTTGAAACAAATAAATTGATTTTGCGTTGCAGTTTGGGCACTGGGGTTTAAAAACGTTAGCCATCACTGGCTTAGGAGAAAATCACATCTCTAGGTGTTCCCTTTGACAAATATCATCTCTAGGTGTTTTTTTTGACATAGGAAATCTTTGACTTTTTGAGTTCAGTACCATTTTAAGTCCAAATAATTGTCGTAGTTAATATCAATTCGAGATATTACAGCTAGACCAGAAAAAAAACATGAATAACTGAAGATAAACAAACACCTCCAATGTTTTAATGGATTAGACTCATATATTTTAATAAAATATGAATCATGCTGAAAAATAATCCCACAATGAAGGTTTCTTTAGTCCTGAATACTGATGAAGTGAAATACAAATAATGGACATGGCATGCATGATACCAAATGGTTAGCCTTGTGCTTTAGATGCCATGGTTCTCAAACACTCATTATGTGAGTAAGTGCAAGGCAAAAGTCATGTGCTGTTTTGCGCTATACTGTTCTGTAATATTTTACATTTGCAAACTTTGGGCTGGAAAAGAAAGGAACAGAGAGTAAATATCAAATAACCGTAGCGTAAAGAAAATAATGGTGACCTTATCAAGTTCACACTTAGTTCAGCAGTGTGGTTGAAAGGGGAAATGTCACAACACTTTCTTCTTCAAATTCTCAATGAAGTAACATTCCACCAAATTACTTGGATAAAAAAAAAAGTGCTAATTTGCAAAGGAACTAATTTAGGGCAGCAACAAATAATCGTTTGAAATCGACGACAATCAATAATGAGAATCGTTGTCAACAATTCCCATTACTGATTCATTGATTCTGCTTGTTTCATGGGCTCCCAACGGGGATGGGAGGGAACACAGACCCCTGTAGCCAATGCCCAGCAGTGAGGTGAGCTCCACACCGCAAAGTCACGTCCAGTTTCCACACCAGCTGCCGATCTCCTCCTTGCTGGGAGCCGCTGCATGCTGCGGTCTGTGTCCCCGTCCATCCCAGATGCTCTACCCGCCTGTATGGGCAGAGGCAGCGAGGATCGAAGGCGACACAGACTGCTGCAGCTGGCGCCCAGTGGGGAGAAGAGACCGGCTGTCAGCCGCTGTGCCCGATTTCCCCCACTGCTCCTTGGTGCCCCATCCTGGTATCAGCTACCGGCTTGCTCCCATTCAGTTGCTGGGAGCAATAGCCAGCCTGCTATTTGGTATTTTAAATTGCAGTAGCCATTTAAAAGAGAAGGAGCTGAAGGAGAACTTTCTCATTTCTAGCATGGAATATCCACAGACCAGCATTTCAGCCAAAGTATTCTCCACATATGCAAAGGAGTATGCGTGTTCCAATATGGCGCAGTATGCCCTTCCAGAAGGAGACTGTGTAGGCTCCATGCAGGTGCCAAGGCTGAGAGTCCAGACTGCCCACCCTCCAGAAGGAAGGACAGCGTCAGCATGAAATCAGAGATAATTTGTGGATCTACAGCTGAGTGATACTCAAATAAGTGACATTTTTATTAATAGCTAGGGTACTTAAATGCAGTGGCGTAGCGTAGATTGTCCTTTAGGAGGACCACAAATCCCAGCAATACATTATACAACAATGCAGAATAATCCCACCAGCTATAGAGGACTACAAATCCCAGCAATACATTACACAGAATAGTATATGAATTTTCTACATACTCTGTGCTTCCACTCTGCTCCAGGGCGCTGGCCTGATGTCTCGGACGGAGGGTCTCAGCAGGGGCGGATGCGGAGGGTCTCAGCATGGGCAGATGCGGAGGGTCTCGGCGGGGGCAGATGCGGAGGGTCTCGGCGGGGGCAGATGCAGAGGGTCTAGCAGGGGCAGATGCAGAGGGTCTAGCAGGGGCAGATGCGGAGGGACTCACAAAGAAGATGCGGAGGATCGCAGCAGGGCAGATGCAGAGGATCACAGGAGGGGCAGATGTGGAGGATCACAGTAGGGATAGATGCGAAAATTTGAGGGGCGGGCATAGAGGATCAGCAGGGGAAGATGCAGAGGGTAAGCAGGGGAAGATGCGAAGGATCAGCAGGGGTGCTGTTCAGGCGGTGGAGATCTGTGCGGGTGGTGGACAGCTACTTAATGTGCGCCCGGCGCTATATACAGGCGCCTCTGTGGTTCCCTGGTGTGAGGTCCCCAGAAGAGCGGGACCTTACGACAGCCGAGTTTGCCTAATAATTTAAAGAGCCATGCCACCTCCAATGGGAGGGGCGCCGGGCCCAAATCTCACTGGGCCCCTGCAGGGCCCCTATAAATCTGGCACCCGGGGGCCACTGCCCCCCTTTCCACACACGCTAGGCCACTGCTTGAATGCATTTTTAAGATATAACTCACTGCAAGAAACACTGGTTTTCTGTAATGTGGGTTTGTGTTGTGCAAATACATTCCAATTAAAATAGGAACTTGTTCTGTACACATAAGCAAAACACATTCCAGGCAACCCTGAATGTGTATGTGTGGGACTTGCGTATGTGTGTATATTGTAGTTGGCAGCGACCATTAGTGGCTAACGAGTGTATATATGTTATTACGATGGGGGAAAAAAGAGACATGTGGAAGATACATTCTGGTCTATACATGGCTTTGATACTTCAAGAATGGCTCTACTTGGGAAATGAAACTTGTATCTTTTTTCCCATCTTTTTTTTTTATTATTGTTTTTATTAGGTTTTTTATATAAACAAACAGTACAAAATACATAGTTCCTTGACGCAGGATGAAAAACACATGGATGGAGGTGTTGGGGAGTTACAGTCTCCGTTGCTCTGTGGGAGGCATGGTGTTAGCAAACTATGGGACCCCCCCTATCTCCGGTAGTGCGGGTAACCCTGACACTACTATCCCTCCTAACAATCTTCTACCCCCCTTTTCCATCTATATGTTAACCAGGGCCTTTACCCCTTTCGCTGTTTAAAGTTGCTAATTGGATCACTAATCTGGAGCGCAGACCTCCCGTCTACGCAGTTGCCATATAGGCCGATAGTTGGGATAAGAGTTGTAGAATGTGTAGTCTTCTGGCTCCTTGAAGGTTTGCACCTATAATATGAGGTTACTTTTGCTGTTTGTTTGTGCTGATTGTTCTGAATACCTGTTATACTGATGTAATGTCAACCAATATCTTTACATTGTGTGTTACTTGTGAAATGTCAATAAAAACATTGAGACAGAAAATACACAGTTCCAACACTCAGGGGCACAACTTACAACATATATCATACCCTCCCTCCCCATCTTGTGTTTAGTTATACATTTAGCTGCATCAAAAAAAACAAAATAATAGACAGCACTTACTTAAAGTGACATTAAAGGCAAAATTTTTTCCCCTCCCCCCAATGTTAATGTTAGCACTTACCTTAAGTTATATCTCTTTTTCCGATCTTCTTTCCTGATGTTTACAGCCTTCTCTCCAGCGGTGCGGCGGCTCTCCGATCCAGCACTGACTGCTTTGTTCCTCCGATCCAGCGGTGTCTCCATGCGGGTGCACGTGTCCATAGACTTACCTTGCGTCCCTCGTCGCGCCCCTGACGAAAATGAGAACTGCGCATGCGTCCGCCCCAAGATCCTTTGCGGCCGCTCGAGAAATTTCTAATTTTCGCACTGGACCACGCACGGAACACAGGGTAAGTCTAAACTGCTGTTGAGCGGTTTTTGTTTTTAAAAAAAAACTTTTTGTATATATCTACTGCTTGCTAGCAGTAGATATATGGGGGGAAAACGGGAGGGTTTAAATATCCTTTGATATTAGACACATTTATAGGCTACCCTCACACTTCTGTTTTTCATATGGCACAGTTTCACGGTTTCCAGGACATGGCGAGGAAGGTCCAGACTAGTTTACTATAATGACCAGGGTAGCCAGCTACACAGAATGAAATTTAGAGACACACTTTGGGTAGACTTAAATTTAAATGTCTACTTTTTATGTGTGAATTGAAAGTGAATAGATGTCATGACCACCATACTAATTATGACACAACCTTTTTTTTTCCAGTTAAAATAGTAGAAGCACATTTGCAATTATCTGACATACAGTACAGTATATACCTCTTCCAAAAAAATATTTCAACACCTGGCTTTCCTCTTCCTGGTAAAAAAAACATCACTATTCTGAGCAGGTGAATCCAACTTTCTACAGAGACTCGAAGAGCAACTTTGCCAAAGTCCACCACTGACACTTATTCACCTAAGTTCTTCTTTTACCCTCTGCAACTTTCACAGGTCAGACTTATAAATACTGACAAATGAGGGCAGATCCAGGAAGGTGAATGTGCCTTTATTTAGACATCATGTATAAACAGACTTTTTACTATTTATACAGCAGAAATACAACCAATTATGATTTTTTTTTAGTTTAGCAGACAGCTATAACATTCCAGGATTAGCTATTTGTTGCTATACACAGAGCCCGCCCCTCGACACTGACAAAAACAGCCTGGGCACATTGTATTGTGAAGTGAGGACAGGGAAAAGTGGGGCCCCTACAGTATTGCATTTCCCTCCGGAGCTTTGCCTTGCTGGGGTTAGACTGTTTATGTCACTGGGTTTTGAGATGACAGAGTTTCCAGGAACGGCTGGCATCCAGCTCTACTCAGAATAACTAGTATCATCCAGCCTTCTGTTTTAGTTTCATGCAAAGCACATGAAATGACAAAGGCCATTAACAAAGTAGGAATAATTGCAGCACAAAATAAACCGGTAAGACAGCTACAAAAATTATTAATTTCATACTTAAGTCACATCTGATCACAATGCACCTAATTTTAAGGCTTCCAAAACTTTGGTTCAAAGGGCCGGTTCACACTATAGCATAGCGCTAAACGCATGTTACTGTGTATGTAGCGCACATTACTGTGTGTTTACTGCACACTTACACCCGGTACCCAAATATAGTGGATTGTGTTGTAGTAAAAAAAAAAAAAAGAAGTAGTGCCTGCATTAGTTTTTTTCACCGCACTACATTGTAGTGCGGTGAAAAAAATACCTTACATTGCATTTCGGTAAAACAAAGTAGTGTAAGCTATGTTTGCATGGGTTTCCACCGACTGATCTGGCTACCTCCAATATCCCAAAAGCATACGGTTAGGTTAATTGGTCAACCCATCAAAAACTGACCCAAGAGTATGTGTGACTGTGGCAGAGGCTAAATTTAGTAAATGGCCCTTTGTTCTCTGTAAAACGCTGTGATAAAAGTGTTTGAACTGTAATAATGGTTAAAAGAACACAAACCGTAAAGCTAAATTAGAAAATAAAGTTATTTAAACATTAAGCTGATCATATTCACACACTTAAGCTGGACATACAGTGTTATATTTTTTCATTCAACCTGTGAACTGAACAAAAAAAATATAACAAATTCCTCCATCTCCCCCTGTGTTCTTTGTATTTTCACAGCGGTAGGCATGTCACTGTCAGAATATCTAAACAGTGACAGCAACTGATTGGCCGTCATCAATGTTTACCCAAAAGAATTCCATCTGGCTCCTTCGATTTTCTGTTAGAAGAATGCCCGATGGAGGGGCGCCAACAGGGACATCCACTGTGCAAATGTTGGCTGGCTCATCAATAAAACAGCAAAAATACGTCCAGTGTATGGCCATCTTAAAGTGGACCTTTACCCCCTTTCACTAACAATCACATGAGCGTGCAGCTCTTCATGCTGATGTAAAATCATATTACATTCATTAGTTTAACAAACATGTTTTTCATTTACTTACAAATAAAGTTCATCTACTTCCTGGTTCACTTTGGTACAAATGATGTAATCGTGCCCAAGCGATGCATCCTGGGAAGGTTACATCAGCAGAGTATTGCTGGGAAATCTCAGCTGTAATCTCATGAGTTCTCAGGGAAAGGCATTTTCCTCCCCTAAGATGATGTGCATGGTCACATGTCTTAGACACATGTGCCAGAGTTCGAGGAAGTAGAGGGAAATGAATTGATC
>NW_017308201.1:141304-146552 GCF_000935625.1 Nanorana parkeri | reverse complement strand
AAAAGGGTTAATACTTACCCGTGTCTTCCCCGCGCGCTCCCGTCCGTAAATGTGAAAATTCTCGGGCGGCCGCAAAGCATCTTGGGGCGGGCGCATGCGCAGTTCACATTTTCGGCCGAGACGTGAGGAGAGTCACAAGGTAAGTCTATGTGCACCCGCATGCAGACACCGTGGGACAGGAAGTGCCAGCAAGGACAGAGGAGTCAGCGCTGGATCGGAGACCCACCGCAGCGCAGGAGGGACAGATGAAAAGGACAGGAAAGAAGATCGGTTTAAGAAACATTTAAGGTAAGTGCTTTAATTAACATTGGGGGGAGGGAAAAAGATTTTTGACTTTAATGTCACTTTAAGAACTTTAAAAAGACTATGCCCTTTTACAGTGCAGCCCCTGTGTTTATACACAGTTGTCCCAGTCTTACCAGCTATGCCATTCGATCAATGTCGAATGGCATAGGTGGCTGACTCCATATTCTTATATAAAAGCACATACATAGGCATCACCCAAAATGGCAAAGTTATTTTAGAAGAAAGAGGGCATGCTTGTTATTATACAGGTGTGAGGCTAAGATTACAGAGTGCAGATGAATTCGTCTTTGGACAATTTCCTTTTACTCCTGGAAGACACAATTCTTCAGCAGTGTGGTGTTTAGGACAGGAAGCTTTGAGTATTGTGCCTCCGCACTTCATTTATTTCCTGATGTTTTCATTGTAAAGCTTCAATATCGTTCCTTTTCAAGAGCAGACACCGTAAGGCTCAGTAATCTTCTTCTGGATGCAGATTTTTATTAAAGCCTGCTGGGAAGCAACAGCCAAGGCCCAGGGCTTGTGTATATACAGCTGGGAGAAGCACCCTCTCTGATAGATGGCTGAGAATCAAACATACTAGGCCTGATCTTACTGGGAGAGCAAAGAATCTGTCCCATTTCTTTCCGCCGCCCCCCTCCTCCGAGTCCCCTTTCACCTACCTCGCCCGCTCCCGCCTTCCAACCTTTTCTTTCTTAAACTAAAGGAAATGAATTATGTTTGAAGTAGTGAAAAAAGACTCAAAATGTCCCTTTCTTTACTCCAGTCAAGTCAAAAGTGCAAATATTCCATAAGGGAGGAAAAAAATCCTTATTGAAACCGTTAAGTGAAGAAGGACACATAAATCGCATCTTTGAAAACAGGAAATTGACCTTGGAACAAGGTTCTAAAAAAAGCAACAGAAATTTCAAGTACATCACATAATAAAAGACATGCATCTTACATGAACAGTACTCTTTAATTGCCATTCGATTATGGTTTTCATTAAGCTGATATAACAAAGTGTTCAGAACTAAGTTCTCAGGCACAAACTATTACTCATTATGGATGGTCAGGCTGATGAAGACGAAAAGAACAATTATTTTATGTGAACACCAAGTTAGGTTAGAAAACAGAAAATCTCTGAGCAGTGGTGGAACCATAAGGATGCAAACCCTACTGCCCACTACTAGGGTGTGATCATGGAACCAGAATGATGACTTTACTGTAAAAAGCAGTGCCACTGAGTTATTTTTTTCTCGTTAAATTTTCAAGTTTACAGTACCAACAGAAAAAAACGGACGGGGGAGGGGGCGGTACAGCTGGCTCTGCCTCTAGATAGGCAGAGCCAGATGCCACTCACGCAGCTGGGCGGATCCAGACATAATTGTCGGGATCCGCTTCAGCTGCGGCGTCTTAGTATACTGTATACTTAGTATAGAGCTACTGCGAGTATACTGCGGCGTCTCATACTGAGCTTAGGGTGACGGGAGGACGCTAGTTTGTGTCCTCCCGTTACCCTGAGGAGAACTATGGGGAAAAGCCTTAACCCCATAGTTCTCCTTTAAAGTCCTAGTCGTAGGAACAGAACTCGGTCATTAACTGAGGAGTGTCTGTATTCTAAATAAACTTCTAACTAGAGGTGCACCAAAATGGAAATTTCCAAACTGAAACGAAACCAAAATAAAAAAAATTGTCAGGTCGAAACTGAAAATGTTTTTTATTTTAATTTTTTCAATTTATTTTTAATAGTTTATTTATTTTTTATAAACTTTTTAGTTTTTTTTATTCATTTTTTTTAAAATTTATTATTATTTTACTGTTGGGGGGGCTTCGGGGAAATATTAGGGGTCTAAACAGACCCCTGATATTTCCCTTTTAAAATAGAAAAAGACATTGAGTACACAGAGTCCTCAATGTCTTTTTCTGCAGCCCCTGTTTTTAAATGAACAGGAATCCTCTATATGAGTGTTCCTGTTCATTCAGAACTTGAGAACATTGTGTGTTTACTATAACCACAATCATGAATGAACAGGTGGTGACATAGATCACTTCCCATTCATTTATAATTGAGGATATAGTAAACATACAATGACCTCAATTATGTAAACACTCAGCGATCACTGAGTGTTTGCACTTGCTCTACTTCCTGACAGCTGTCACAGGACGCTAAGCGAGCGGTGCAGGGAGGAGAGCTCAGCCTGTCTCCGCCCCCACACCGATCTGCCGGGCTGTGATAGGAGGCAAGACGCCGGCCGCTCTCTTTTAATGTTACCTACTGTATAAACTTCAATGAATACAAGTTCATACATATGAAGCTGTATGGTGTGGTTCTGTGCTGCTAAGCAATTAACCAAGTTTAATCAAATAAAAGGTGCTAAACCAGGAGTAATAAGTCAATGATACCAGAACGTTTTAAATATTTGAGTTTGCCTGCTATTTTAGAATAGCAGGGTGGACAGTTCATGGCAGTACAGACAGAGCTGTAGCAATTAATCTCAGAGAACTGTACACCTACTTATATCAGTGACACAGATAATGAGTCCCATTTTACAAGGTCACACTAAGCTAATCCAGCATGCTAATGTCACCTGGGCGCCTTCAGGCAACTGCACTAACATTGCTCCACTTCTATCTACCAAAGAACAAGGTATCACATGGAGCAATACATTTTCAGCATGAAGTTGTCACAGTATTTCTCATTCCTTTCTCAGGGCCTCAGGGGAAAGTCAGGAGGTAACCAGTTTGCCTAGCTACCTAGGCTTCACTCTAAGATTGTACTCTATGAATTAGATATGGTTTTGCTCTCTTTTATTAAAGAAAAACTCCAAGAATTAACAAAAGTATATTTACTTACCTGATCCTTGATCCAGGCTGGCTGCTAGACCGGTCTCTGCACCATCTTCTCCCCTTGGCTCCGGTGGCCTAGGGAACCTGTGACATCATCATTTCTAAGGCAGGTCCATTTGCCAGCATTAGACGTGAGGACGCCGAGGGACATACCACAGGCAGAGTCAAATGAGTGCTGACTTCTGCGCATCCGAGGATCAGGTGAGTATTTCTTTTGTATTCTGGCCTCTGGAGAAAAACCAGCAGTTAACCGCTGCAGCGCTGGGGTAGCCCCACTGCAAGGGTTAAGTTTGTTAATTCCTGGAGTTCTTTAAACCGGGAACATCTTCTATCCTCCTGAGGGAATGCAGCTAACGTTGTCATGCTCCCCCCAGATAGGCACACAAACTAGACCAGGAGGAGGCAGCCTAGTCACTCCATTACATATCTCATAAGGCATTGCAAGACTCCCAAGACAGCCAAAGGCATGACTCCTAGAGGCATAATAGGATTTGTACTTTCACTGCAGAGGTTGCCTGGCCGTGAACTAGACCCTTTAAATTTTGGGACCAGAAGCAAAATCTTGTCACGTCTTAGCCACCAGCAAAACCGACAGCTCTCGCATTCACTTACTCCAAACTGGGGGAGCTGCCTGTTGTTATTTCTTTCTAGCTGTAATGTCACATTCCTACTGTCAATCCAACACTTAATAATGGGAAAAAGAGACGTCCAGCTCTGGGCTATAGACATCAAACAGTTCAAGTGAGCTTACAGGCAAATTCCAAGGATGACGGAAATGTACTCTCAAACCTACCTCTACGCCAGCATTATTTTGTTCCTGTAGGGAGAAATAGCTTTTGGTACTTCCTGTGATGCCATAAGCAGGCTTGTAAAAATCTTGCAGGAGTAGATGCTGGGAGGAGGGCCCTACATCAGTTCCTATTGAATTAGGCATGCTCCCCAGAAATACATCTCCCAAGAACCATTTCCCTACATACAGTGCCTGGACCGGTCCTTGGGAGTTAAGGCAGCAGCATAGTTTTGCTGGGAAAGTAACCAATGTACGCATGTGAAGAGGGACAGAGAAGGGCGGTGATAGAGTTCTGTAGTCTAGGGAGTTGACAATGCTGCTTAGAATGTCAGTGCGGTATGGGCAGCATTGTCAGCCCATAACAGGAAGTTAGGCGCTCATCGGATTTCTGGCAGGGTCGACTGGTATTGTTCAGCCTTTTTAACCACTTGAAGTCCGCGGTGTTCAACCCACTTCCCATCCAGGCCATCTTTCAGTATTCAGCGCTGCGGTACTGTGACATTTATTCCGTCATGCAACCCTGTACTGAAATGAATTTTATACCCTTTTTTGGGGACAGATAGAGCTTTCTTTTGGTGGTATTTATTCACCACTGCAGGTTTTATTTTTTACTATATTAAGGAAAAAATACAGACATTTTAAAAAAAATAACTGTTTCCCCTATATTAAAATGATAAAACATTTATTATTACCCAATTTTTTGGTAAAATATAAAAGAAGGGGTCACGTCGGGTAAAAAGGCACCAAACATGCGAAGCCTTAAAATTGCGTGCGAAACCTCAAAAAACTACAATACCCAAAATTGGCCATAGGCGACGCTTAAAAAGCTTTTACCCCTCATCAGTTTAGTGTTATCAGTGATTGATGGCCCTAAAATGATTGCTCTCACTCCGACGTTCGCAACGATATGTAACATGTGTAGCGCAATTGTCGTTTTCACGCGCTGGTGCACCGGACGCGTATTTACGTTTAGATGTGTGCGTAAACGTGGGGGTGGGGGAGTTAAAACATTTTGGGTATTATTTTTTAATCTTTTTATATGCGACTTATTTTTTTTTTTTACTCTTCTTATGTTTTTTTACACTTAATGTCATTGCTATTACATAGGGGGACAACAATCCCCCTATATAATAGCAAAGGCACACTGACAGGTCCTCTTTATGGAGACATTAGGGGTCTCTAAGACCTCTGTCACCTGGGGACCCCAAAAGAAGCTGATGAAGCAGAGATCTGCTTCATCAGCTTCTTCTCTCTGGCAATAGCAGCCAGATGACTGACAGGTGAATGCGGAAGTGATGTATTTACACATTACTTCTGCATTCACAG
>NW_017308201.1:126887-141294 GCF_000935625.1 Nanorana parkeri | reverse complement strand
GGCGGCGGCACTTGAGGGGGGGGGGTCACGCAGCCAGCACATAAACACGATCGGCAGGCTATAGAGCCGACGATCGTGTGTATGTGAAACAGCCGGTAACGGCTCTTTACAATGGACAGGTTTTTTCTGCCTTAGCGCGCGCAAGCAGAAAAGAAACGCCAATGTGACTGCGCCGTCTGTCCGTTTTTTTGCAACGGGCGGACGGCAAGTGGTTAAAGAGACAAACATGGGAAAATGAGAGTGAATTTTAGAGATGTATTGAATATTATATTTTAATTGATTATTTTGTCCACAAATACACTTTTATAGTTTCAAAGGGCTTATTTATGTGTACTAATTTGTTGAGTGTGGACTACCTGCATCCGAGTAATTTAGGCCACATTCATGGAGATTAAAGTGACACTGAACACAGGCGTTAAAACTACAATCACAGATTTAGTTTACCAATTTGTATTGAGATTGTAGTCCATCATGGAGGGAACAAAAGCAGCCACCCTCCAGAAGGAAGGACAGTGTCAGTACCAATTCAGAGATGATTTGAGGATCTACAGCCGAGTGATACACAAATAAGATACATTTTTGTTAATAGTTAAGGTACTCAAATGCATTTTAGTGTTTAGTGTCACTAAAGATTGCAGCTTTTGTCGGAAGTATGAAGTATTAACTCTTATTCCAACTTGACTACATACTTTGTGCTAAACAGAGTCCCTCTTTTTTTTTTTTTTATCTTATAGGAAATAGAGGAAATGCATTCTGAGGGGGGGGCAGAATAGAGCAGTGGGGGGGGAGTGGAGGAAAGTAACTACATGCTGCTAGAGAGGGAACATTAAAGTAAACACGTTGCTATGACTTGGATGGGCACAGCATAGGCTTACATTAAATGCTTTTAAAATTCATGTAAACTGGTGCAAATAAACTTATGTCAAAACACAAACCGAAAAACAAAAATATATATATTTTTCACTCAGCATGCCAAGGGTCCTTGTTTCTTGTACATTTACCTTAAAGGACTGGCAGCATTTCCAGAGGTGTCGGTTCCTGGAATGAGATGCTTCTTTACAAGAAAATAAACAAAGCTTATCAATGGAGGTGACCTTTGAAGACAGATGAAATGATAAGACTGAGTAATGTGGGAGGAGGGGGGAGGCAGCAGACTTCCTATCTATTCAAAACAAGGACATCTGAACTCTCAGTTATACAACAATGCTGGAACACTGCATGGATTTCTTATGTAACACAACTGGAAATAACACGATATTCTATCTAGTTTAAAAGAAATTGGCTAATCATAAGTTTTTTTTCTACATCTCTTCAGCCTTATATGACCTTAAATGATGTCTCTTATTCCGATCTTCCTCTTCTTTCCCCATGTTTTCATGTGTCCGGCAGCGTGGTGCGGCAGCTCTCCGATCCAGCGCTGACTGCTCTGTCCCTCAGATCCAGCGGTGTCTGCATGCGGGTGCACGCGTCCATACTTACCTTGCGTCTCTGCTCGTCTCCCGGCCGAGAATCGGAACTGCGCATGCCCCAAGATCCTTTGCGGCCGTACAAACAGTCCCTGATTCTCGGCCCGGGAGCGAGCAATGATAACGAGGTAAGTTTAAAACTAGTTAAAGCGGGGTTTTTTTTTTTTTTTTTTACTTCTTGCCTATATCTACTGCTTGCTAGCAGTAGATATAGGCAAAAAAAACAGAGGGTTTAGAACCCCTTTAAGTAGGACATGCCTGTTTACTCCACCTATGGAGAACCTACAGAAGTATAAAAAAAATAACCACAGTACCAAGCAGATTTTGCTGTCTGCATTCATTTAAACAGAATGCAGGGAGAAGCAAAACTTTACAAAATGCCTGTGTGTATTGGGTTGTTTGGCTTCATATTGTTTTCATACAATGAGTGCCAGGGTGAAGTGGACCAAATGCTCCTCTGCTCCATATATACCTGAAAAATGTTTCCATATTGCAGTTGGGAGTACATAAAATTAACCTGTCAAGCTGGATCAATAAAAAAGAACAACACCTTAAAGCTGACATACCTGCAAGTGTCTCTGTTAATCTTTACATGACTTTCTCAGGGCCTGGGAAGTCCTTGATCCTAATCACCCAGAAATCATAGGCCTTGACTTAACCTAGACCTTGATAAAAACACTGGTTCTGCCATTCGACGGTCCAATGAAGAGTTTCACCACTACCCACTGAGGCCCCAGAACTGGAATGGTAAATGGCAGGGACAGGGTTTATCTATGTATCAAAGAAGAAGTTCAGACCTAAGTACAGAGTGCATTTAGAAACGAGGGGCTCCCTATGGATGCATACAAAATGACTTGAAGAATAACATAGTACCTGCAAACAAAGTTACCCGTACTTTGAGAGTATTGTTCATTTGAACACTTATGACCCATTAGGTCCTCTTTTAGGCTGGGTTCACACCTAGGCGTATCGAATATGAGCATTTGTCGAGCGTTTCGTGACGTGCGTTTTTACCGTGATTCGCAGTAAAAAAACTTGCGACAAACGTGCGTTTCCGAGGGCTACTTGGCTGTATCCCAATTGAAACGTGCGACAAAAACGCCCCAAAGAAGCTCCTGTACTTCTTTGGGCGTAGGACGTTTTGTAGCGCGTTCATACGGCCTGTAATACGCCCAGGTGTGAACCATACCCATAGGTAAAAATTTGGATTTCGGTGTTTGAGCGTTTTGCAGAGCGTTCGAACGCGCTACAAAACGCCCAGGTGTGAACCGGGCCTTAAAGATGCTAATAACAGAACAGCAACACTGACAAAGGACAACACAATGATTTTATTTTGTATTTCCCCACCACGGGCTTTCTGTGTTGTTTCCTTGTTCTCTTTTTGCATTTTTTAAGCCTAACCAATCCAGAAAATGGTCTTAAGAGTCCATAACAATTCAGCCAGTGAACACATAAAATGAATTTCTGTCTTCCCCTAAAGCTGATACACAGAGGAGGGTATCTGACAATTTGACCCTGCAGTGAGATTAATTGCCCAATGTCCCTGGCCTAAAATCTGATCTCTCGGATGTATGAATCTGTGCTGTTTGGGTCTCCTGCTGAGAGGAGGAACGGCTGTAGTGTGGCTGCAGGGGGAACTGACTCCGTCTACCACCAGTTTAGACAGGCTCATCTGGCTTTAATAAAATTTGTCACATTAAAAAGGGACTTTTCAGTTTAACGCAGAGCACCAGGCGTACTCCATGTACTAATGCGGGGCTCATGCATACTTTTACAAGTTTTTCCTCTGACAGTCATGCCATTAACAATTAGCACATCAGAGAAAATGCTAAAGAGTTATTTAATAATATAAACCAGTATAATATAAAAAATTATGGCAAGAGGCTATCAATACAACATAATAATAGAAGCCCACAGAAGTAGGAAAAAGGTGTGCATGCACAAACAATCTGTCTTCATGGAAAACAGTCTTCAGACTGGCTATGCCATAAACAAGCACCCTCAGTTTGGCATGGCATACAAATTTAAAGTGTATGTATAGCCAAAACCTGTATTTTACTTTTGGGTAGGGAAGGGTTGAAACCTCAACCAGGTTTTTTTGTCTATATGCCATTGGGGAAATTTCCCTTTATTTCCCGTCATAGGGATGCAAAAGGACTTAAAGCAAATCCCCCAAAGTAAGGAGAATCCCTCTCTTAGACATTTGTCCTGTAAACAGGTGTCCCCACTGGAAGATTTCCCTTCCCCTCTAAAATGTCAGTCTTTCAAATTTCCTCTTGAAAACAGAGGATCATACCTCTCTTCCCCACTATGTCTAAAACGACAAAAAAAAAAAAAGCTTTTTTTTTCCTAGAGAAGGGAGCCTAAGGGCTAGTTCACACCAAGCGCATTCCAGAGGCAGAGCAGTTACAGAACGGATCAAAACTGCATCCAATGTATTCCAACAGTATTTTGGGCTCTAGTCCACACCGCAGCGTTCAGTTCCAGAGCATGTAAAAAACTGCAGCAAGTCCAATTTTTCCAGCTCTGGAACGCATGCCAACGCATCAAAAACGCATGCAAACGCCCTGGAACGCACTAAAGCCCATTTTAGACAAAAAAATATTTTTTTTACAAAAACGAGTCAAAAAATCGGCACAACACACTGCACTGCGTGTGCAGAAACTCATGCAGATCTGGTCTGCTTTGGTGTGAACAAACCCTAAGAGAAGTGAGCCAGCTGGTCTGCAGGGTAGCAATAGTAATAAGATGATTTTTTATCAAATCTGCCCCAAAACGATTTTCAACCAACTTAGCTTAACGTTAGCATTTTTGGTTAAGATCATTTTGTTGTTCCCCAGCAGCTGCAGGTATCGGCCACTTCCGGGTGTGTTAAATACCTCCCGCCGCAGGTTGTGGTTTCCCCCACTAGCTATGAAAACCCTAATAATGGACTTCTCTTATTTGCTCCCTTTTGCCTCGTTAAATATACCCTTATCTATAACAATATACTGTTCTTTATTTATATATCATATAATATAGATTTTGAAATCATGACCAGGTTTTAAGATTTGGAGGTGGAGAGATTTAAAGGAGTTTTTTCCTATTCCTATATTTTGTTAAATATTACTTTTGCTTGAAGCTAATGGACAGCTTGGCTAACTGTGAAACTACCCGAGTCTAAAAGCTAGTAATGCAATGAAGTATACGTACCCAAAAAATTGTATACAATAAATACAGCACATTTAGATAAGTAACAGATTTTCTTAGTGCTGCAAAATACTGTTTGCTTTTTTAATTGCGAACATAGGCTATTATTTTTTACTCTTCAGCCGAGTTTGCTAGTGCTTTACTCTAGGTAGTTCAGCAATTTGGGTACCACTTTCTAAAAAAGGGAGAAACTCATCATGCAACCAACATGAGAGATGAAAATATCAATGAACTCGGAGCAAGGCTGGTTCAGGAGGCCTATTCTATCCCGGACTTCAATGCTAGATAAACAGTTCTGTGACCATTGCTCAACAGACTGGTAACAATGCTGAAACAGCAGCCCGCACCCTCTGTGGAAGAGTTGATAGAAATCAATGCTCTTTATAAAAGGTCAAGTACAATAGAAGCCCTGACTGCCACAATGATGATTTTCTATCATAGCAATAACTGGGTCATTTTAAAAGATAGCCTTTGAGTTTCCTAATTTAGCATCTGACAGAAATCCTAAGTCCTGTTAGGTTTACAGACTGATATTTATGCCAAAAGATAGTTATTATACCTCCTAACCACTGCAGAATTTGTTGTTACTGTATAGATTATTATTATTTTTTTTTGTGTATGAGAACCCAATGTCACCCAAGGGCATTTTGCATTTAAAACTGGCCATACAGCAGTAGAATTTCATTGGAAAATACTTGTTTTAGAATGTTTGTTCGATTTTCTAATAGTTAATGGGGTAAAAATGACAATCAATGGAAATTAATTCTCAGAATAGCAAAATTCTAACAGTAAATGTAGTTTAAACAGTAAAGAGATACGGATGCTTATCTGTCTGGACATGACATTCGCCTACCTATGCGTAGCGCTTTACAATATAAGGAAGACATTGTAGTTACAATATAAATCAAGACAAAATGGTAAGGAGGGCCCTGCCTGTAAGAGCTTACAATCTAAAAGGGAGGGGCAAGTGATACAGGAGGTGGTAGCTGTGTGGGGATGAATTGTTTGAGAAAGTGATTGTTCAGTGGTTAGGTTGGAGGTGGGATAGGCTTCCCTGAAGAGATGAGTCTTTAGGGATCGTCTAAAGGCAGACAGACAACTTGGGGTAAGGAGTTCCAAAGGTAGGGAGAGACTCTAGAGAAGTCCTGGAAACGAGAAGTGACAGCTAAGGCAGTTGTAGATTAGGCATTCTAGGAGTTTGATGGAGGGAAACATGTCAGTAGAGAGGAAAGATTTAAAATGTGAGTAAGAGAGTGTAGGATAGAGTAAGAGGGTGACCAAAGTAGTGGTGAGGGAACAGTGTCCATGGGGCAAGTAGTGAGGCGGGTGTCAGAGAAAAGCTTTGTAACCTCCTATGTAGTCACAGGGTCAGAAGAGGAAAGTAAAAAAATGTGATGGTGGATATGGTACATTAACTGGGGAAGGTGACTGAACAATGGAGATCTCATCCCGAATTGCGTCTATCTTGGTTTTTAAATGAATGGCTTTGTCCTGGGCAGTGAGAGAGTTAGTGGGTGGAGGTGGCGGGGGACATAGTAGAGAGTTAAAGGTAGAAAAGAGTTGATGATGACTGGATGTGTTAATGAGAGTGACAAAATAAATCTGTTTGGTAGCACGGAGGGAGGAATTATATTTTAGGAGGGCAGCTTTATACAGGGTGGAGTCTTGCAGAGACTTAGTTTTACGCCACACTCCCTCAAGACCACGACTATGTCTCTTAAGATTTCTGGTACCTTCTGTTTGCCTTAGTTGTAGTGGATGCAGCTTAAGTCTGTGTGGAGTGAAAGGAGCCAAGGTGTCTAGGGAGGATGAGAGTGAGCTGTTGAAGACAGATGTAGCCAGCTCAAGGCAGGACAGGAGTGAGATTTTGACATAGAGGTAGTCAGTAGCACAGTAGAGAAGAGAATGGTTGAGGTGTCGAAGGTTTCTCAGAGTAAGAGTGAAACTGACAAGGTTGTGGTCTGAGAGAGGAAAAGGGGTGATGGAGAGGCTGCAAGCAGTGTATAGGCGAGAGAACACAAGATCAAGTATGTTGCCATGAGAGTGAGTAGGAGTATATGTTCATTGTGTTAGGTCAAAAGAAGAGGTTAGGTTGAGAAGTTGGGTGGTGGCCAGGGTTTTAATGTTATTAGCAATGTTAAAGTCACACAGAATAATAGTGGGTATTTCAGAGGAGAGAAAGTAGGGTAGGCAGGCAGGAAAATCCTCAAACAAGCAAGATACCGTTCCAGGAGGCCGATAGATTACAGCAATCCTCAGAGAAACTGGAGAAAAGAGGCGAATACTGTGGGCTTCAAAAGAGGAAAGGGATAAAGAGGGAGGTGAAGGCAGACATTGAAAAGTGCATTGCCGGGATAGAAGGATTCCCACTTCACCGCCTTTCCGTCCACTGGATCTGGAAGCATGTGTCCAATGGAGGTCACCATGGTAGAGGGCAGCAGGGGAGGAAGAGTCAGATTCCTGAAGCCAGGTTTCAGTAACAGCAAGCAGGTTAAAAGGAGTTGGAGATAAGAAGGTCATGGACAGCGGTGAGTTTGTTACAGACAGACCGGCATTCCAGAGGGCACATGAAAAAGGAGGACCGGCTCTAAGAAGCAGGGGAATAGAAATTAGGGTGTGTGGATTGCAGCTGTTGCCAGAGGAAAGGTCTAGGGGGTGAATATTAGAAAACAGAGGGCTAGGATTGGGAGAAATATCCCCAGGCATCAGAAGCAGAAGGGTGAGTGAAGTGAGATGAGAACGAGCTTTATATGAGCGCACATGCCCCAGTATCCTGGAGGTAGCCCTAGCATGTGATTTCAGCATGAGCAGGAGGTGATGAGTGCAGTAGTAGGGAGAGGGCAGGAGAAAGGGTAAAATATATAAGAAAGGTAGATGGGGAAAACAGGATCACCTGCAGTCTGTCAGGAGCTCTGTTATATATTTGTGCCTTCTCTAAGTGCCCTGATGACACGTATTTTAAAATAGACATTGCAAAAGTCCCTATCCCCACTAGCAAATGTGCCTTCCCCATAATGACATCTAAAATGTATATGACTATGGGGTGGGGGAATGTATACCAGTTAATCATTTAGGAAATGTTAAAAGACACATGGGATCAAAGAGCAAACATGTCACACATGTCAGACAGGCATAGGCCATAAAGATAACATCGCCTTTTAAACAAACAAAACAGGGAAGTATATATCAAATATAGGCATCAAATATACAGCTGTAGGTAAAAATCACAAGAAATGTGGAGCAAATATTAAATGTAAATACCATTGCAGAAATGTTTCAGCAGACAGACAGCAGTTCAAGCAGGGTGGAGCCTACAAACCTAACATGCGTTTGTTAACCCCTTCATGACTGAGGCCCTTTTTTCATTGGGGGGGGCGGCCCCTTCTTCGGGACGCAGAAGCGATCTGGCGACAGGTAAGTCGCCAGGATCGCTTCTGTTGTAAAGCCGACAGTCGGCTCTACAAGTTTAAACAGACTCCCGGCGGCAAAAGTCGACGGGAGTCTGTTTAAACAGCCCCGATGCTGGCGACGTACACTGTACGTCGTCAGTCACGAAGGGGTTAAAGTGGACCGTTACATCAGTAGAACATTACTGGGAAATCTCACGAGATCACAGAGAAAGGCATTTTCCTCCCCTGTGATGACTTGCATGGTCACATGTCCTAGTCACATGTGCCAGAGTTCCAGGTAGGAAAGTGAGATATATTAACCTTCCCTTAGTAAAAATGGCCACTGTGAGGTAAATGGGGAGGAAAAGAAAAATAAGGAATGCAAAGAATAAAAACCCTGCAATTATTTATAAGTATCTGTTTGTAGATTGTCATTACTAAAGGTGAGTGGGGTAAGTGTTTTTCCCCAAAGTTCTCCTAAGGGTCACGGGAGGACACAAACTAGCGTCCTCCCGTGACTCAAAGCTCAGTATACCGCGAGCTACAGCTTGCGATATACTGAGACCGCCGCAGACGGGACGGATCCCGACATTACGGTGGAGATCCACCCAGCTGCGAGAGTGACAGCTGGCTCTGCCTATCTAGAGGCAGAGCCAGCTGTACACGCCCCCCTCTCACGTCCGTTCCGCCAGTCAGCGCTGGAAGATGGGATCAGGGGAATCCCTGCAGGGAGTCGTGAGTGACAGTCACTGCTCTCTGCAGGGACATGATCGAGAAGTGAGCGAGCGACGCTATGTGTTTGCTCACTTCCCGATCTATTGAGCCGACGTGCGACAGTTTCATTGTCACACGTCGGCTCGAACTATGAGGTTGAGTGAAAATTACTCACCTCATAGTTCTCCTTTAAGCTCTGTTTTTTTCCTCCATAACACAAGTGGCATCCGTTCCATTCGGCTCCAGATCAGCAAGGGGTCCATTTCATGGATCTCCTGCTGATCTGGAGTGGACACCGCCCATGTGAAAAGGACCTTACATGCTTAGGGAACTCGAAGGTTTACGTTAAAAACACCATAAAAATGAAAAGGTGACTATTTGTCAGCTTTCCTGGCTTTGTTTTAGCTTGTCCCAAACAAAGTCACTTTTGCTAAACAGCTTTGTCTGTATGTAAAAAATAAACAACATACATAATACAATCGTTATATTATTATCTGCACACAGTTATCAGAATACAATATTTTGGTTGAAGCATAAGGAAATCATTGGGAACATGTTACATCCTATCCAAGAAATCTGTACCTATGTTAAGGTTAACACTATGTTAAAGTGCCCCTGTCATTATAGTAGGGCTGCAACAACTAATCGACATAATCGATTATAATCGATTATTGAAAAAGTTGTCAATTTTTTCAATAATCGATTAATCGGCTTCCGATCAGTTGGCCCTGTTCACGGCCATTCGATATTCTGCATTCATTGCTGTATAATTTTACACTTTCCTTTTACTATATTGCACACCACACTATTTTTTTTACTTCCACCGCTCCCAGCTTGCTCCTGTGATGGAGTGCAATCTCAATACAAACTAGTAGTCCATCACTGGACCCATTTTTTAAAATGTATTTTATTATTTATCCGATTAACCGATTAATCGAACTTAATAATCGGCTAACTAATCGATTTTGAAAATAATCGTTAGCTGCAGCTCTACATTATAGGGTCAATAATAAACTAAAGCCAGCCGGTCAATGGCAATGCCATGTACTTTCCTTTCCAGTGGCGTGCGTCCTAACACCCCTATAGTGGCACTTCTATATAAAAGACCTCTTACAACAATGTTAACATTTCTTCAACTGAATTGTGAATCGCAGATATAGTGGCATGAATGGTAGTTACCTGTGGTCAATTACTGTAACATTGGAAGGTGGGATTCCTAAAGCCGCACAGCTCTGAATGAATTCTTTCTTACGAGTCTCCCCTTGATTGTAGTAATTTCCTGAGAATAATAAATATCTGAGCTTACTTCCCTTGTTTGTTATTACAGCAGTACTAGCTCCAAACCAATCTTGCATATCACTTAGAAAACTTTGTCAATCCAGTAATAGTGACCCTTTTTATAAAAACTGGAGAGAAGAGGGTTCAGTGGCAAAAGGGTGAAGATGTCCTAGTTACCAATCAGGTCAAATCAGGAAAGTGACTTCTGAATGGCTTACAGCTCTTTACCAATAAGTTTATGTTAAGCTGGCCATACACCATTAGAATTTTGCTTAATATTTTGGGGTCAAATAAACTATCGTTTTCGACCATACTGACTAGGGATGCACCAATACTGGTATTTTGGCACCGGGTACCGATAATTTTTTTCCGGTACTCACCGATACCAATTACCGAGTACTGGAAGTCCCATTCAGGAAGCCAGGTGGCGTGTAATGACTCGCCGCCTGGCTTCCTGATAAGCCGGGAAGTGTGTAAAGACTCGCCACCCGGCTTCCCGATTAACAAGAAAGTCGTCCCATACGAATCCCTCAGTGCGGATCACTGTCCCCTCTCACCTCGGCATGTCCAGCCTGTCACCCCCGGGGCCCTCTCCAGCCAGGAGCGGCCTTCCTTCATCCGGCCAATCATGGAAGCCCGGCGCCGTGTGATGGCCTGGCGCCCTTTCTGATTGGCCGGGAGGCCGGCTCCATGCTCCCTCATCATGAGGGAGCATGAAGCCGTCTCCCGGCCAATCAGAATGCCGGGCGCTGCATCATTACACAGCGCCTGGCTTCCTGCATGGCTAGCTTCCCGACCATCGAGAAGCCGGGCAGCGCGTCATTATACGCTACCCGGTTTCCTGATTGGCCGGGATGTCGGCTCCATGCTCTCTCATCACAAGTGACGAGAGAGCATGGAGCCGATTCCCGGCCAATCAAGAAACCGTGCAGCGTGTAATGACGCGCTGCCCGGTTTCCTGATACAGGAAGTATCGGGCTAGGCATCGGAGCGAGTACTCGTACTCGCCCAAATACTCGATATCGGCACCGATAAGAAAGAAAATAGAAGGAGCAGGATGAAGAAATGTTTCTCTAACAGACAAGATTCTAACAGTGGATGTGGTTTGCATTCAGAAAACTCAGTTCATTCCGATTTTGAAAGTTAAGATCAAATTTATAATGACATTCTACAAGTCTCTGATGGCATTATCAAATGTTCTGAGGAGACTTTTCATATGAAAGTTCACATGAAAATCTACCAGCGTATGGCCAGCCTAAAGTAGGGTATCCACGGGAAGAGTTTCCAACTAACTTTGCTATGAAAAATCTCGTTGCAACATTCGATAACGCCATCAGAGATTTGACGAATGTTGTTTGAAATGTCTTTGTTTTCCATTTTGATTTAGCATTCGATTTTGAAATGAATGTAGTTTCCCGAAGAAAAAGCACATTCACTGTTGGAATTTTGTTCAACTGAGAAAAAAAATTCCAACGTGCTTCTTCAAATTTTTTTGCCGTTGCACTCGTAATCAATCATTGATTTGACCCTATCAACTATTGGAAAGTCAAACAAACATTCTGAAATCAATTTTGTTCATTCAATTTTCCTTCATATACCTTGCTTTAGTTCTCTATTTGTATTCATGGCCCACCCAATTTTTGCATGCAACTACTATCTTGCAGAGCTTTGAATTCAACAGAAAAAAAAAGCCAAAGTCTCCATTCGCACCTATTCACAAGTTGTTTTTTCCCCCAGGCGTCTGCAGCATCTAGTGTAAATACTCATTTTGTTTCTTGTCTTTGTTTTATAATGAAGCTCAACTAATTCCAGTAAACTTTAACCAACAATATATAAATAATGAAGCGGTTTCATTAAAATAGTTTAAAATGAACTATGGAGATGTCAAAAATAGACAAGACTAGTAACGTACAAATGATTTTTTGTCCTAAATCTTGAGATAATTATCCTCTGTGCAAAAAAAAACAGAAGAAAAGCTGATGTCAAATCAGGAAATTAAAAAAGCAAAACCGCATGATCTCATTAGTGGCTTATTACTGGGGGCTCTGAAGTCCTGTAATACTTAAATGCTTAGAAAACTTTTTCAGCTCTTTGAAACTCCATGTAATTCATAGTAGGAACAGGACTGAATTTCTGCACAGCCAATGGTCGATACCATAGGAGAGCTGGGCTACACTGGATGGCACATGGGTACCATACACCAGATTGCTGACTGTCACTAACAGATTCCCATGATGGGAATTTATCAAAACGGAAGCAGACAAAATCTTTAGCAGCTTTACACGGAAACCAATCAGCTTCTTTTATTTTCAAAGCTTAAGTGAACAAACTGAAGAGGGAAGCTGATTAGTTACTATGGGCAACTGCCCCAGATTCTGTCTGATCCAGCTTTAATAAATCCCCCTCTCCATGTATAATAGAAGGTTCCAGGCTGATGCCCTTAATGCCAGCGTGGCTGCATCTTCATTACTGTTGTCCCTTCACAGTTTCTATTGGTGGAATGATGTACTGACAGGTCTATACAGTTAGTACCAAACTGGTAGGGGAGGAGGGTGCCAGCTTACCAGCCCTTGTTGTTTTCAGCCACAGCAAGCCTTGTGTGACTATGTTTTGTGTTCATGTGAAATGTACATCGAACGCAGGCCAGCAGATTCCCACTTACTTCAATGGTGTTGTGTGGATAACAATCCTGAGGCTAGGTTGGACCTGCTTTGTATTGTTTCTTTGGATTCAGTAGGTCCCATTAAGATATGCTTGTTTTGCAGACAAAGGAGGTAAAACGCTCAGATGTATGTATTTGAGCAGAACTACTTTCAAATGCAAAAGGAAGCTTTTGACAACAGCGCCCATCAACACAAGTCTTTAAAGTATAACTAAATGCACAACTTTTTTTTTTTAGATTTGGATAGCGTTTTGAGGGGCTAAGAACCCATGTCAGATTTTTAATACAGCGTCATCGTTAGGAAGATGCACTCTCTCAATAGCTGCCCATACACCTTACAACCATCGCACAACTTTCGTTGTGCGATGGATGTAAGGCCATTAAAATTTCAGGACAGGCAGATCGTACTTACGATCATCGCAGGCCCTGGCCGCTGAGGGGAGGGCTTCCGATGATTGCAGTGCTTAGCAGGCAGTGTGCGATTGCGCACACCAGACCATGCCACATTCGTCTTCCGAGCACGCCACCAAACCGCCGAAAATCGTACGATTTTCGGCAGGTTTTCCAGCGTGCTCGGAAGACGAAAGTCATGCGGCCTTACAGTAGAAGTGGTCGCACGCTGCCCATACACCTGCCGATTATCGTACGATCGCGGGATTACCCGCAATTATCGTATGATAATCGGCAGGTGTATGGGCACCTTAACTGTTCTGATCACCCATGTTTACAGGAATGACAGTGAGGGGAAATCCAACATTTTGAGTGGCCACCAGAACAGGACTAAAGGGAAAACCATCCAATTGGGACACTTGTTCTTGTTACAACTGTTTAAGAAGGAATTTCAATCACATTGCAAAGATATCCTCTTACTTCCTGTGAAGACGACAGGACATGAAGGGATATCTCTTTGAGACACAGATACAGCAGTGTTAACCCTCCCTTATTGGCCCATAGAATCAATAGGAGTGAACAGATATCACACATTTTAATGTGCTACTATGACTAAGCAGTCAATGGAGTAAGGAGAAAGGCACACTTGGCCTGGGGGGAGAAAGAAGAAATGCGGTCCTGGGATGAGATTACACGGCAGCACATGTATAAACGGACGTTGAACAATCATTTCATTTATAGCGGAAATGTTTCCGGTGCAACCCACCAGGACAGATTGATGGAAGTGGCTGTGTGACACAAGCATAAAATGTAATTGGACATGGATGGATAGATATATATATGTTTATCAATTTACAAAATGCAAAGTGAATGAACAGAAGAAAAATCTAAATCAATATTTGGTGTGACTACCCTTTTTCTTCAAACTAGCATAAATTCTTACACTTGCACAAAGTCAGGGGTTTTGTAGGATTAGAGTCAGGTGTATGATTACCAATTATACCAAGCAGGCGCTAATGATCACAAATTTAATATGTAGGTTGAAACACAGTCATTAAAGGGGTTATAAACCCTCCGTTTTTTTTGCTTATATCTACTGCTAGCAAGCAGTAGATATAGGCAAGAAGTGTAAAAAAAAACAAAAAAAAAACGCTTAAAATCCTTTTAAACTTACCTCGTTATCGCCGCTCGTTCCCACGCTGAGAATCAGGAACTGCTCGTACGGCCGCAAAGGATCTTGGGGCGGGCGCATGCGCAGTTCCGATTCTCGGCCAGGAGACGAGCAGAGACGCAAGGGAAATCTATGGCACCCATCACCT
>NW_017308201.1:115595-126867 GCF_000935625.1 Nanorana parkeri | reverse complement strand
AGGACATGAAGGGATATCTCTTTGAGACACAGATACAGCAGTGTTAACCCTCCCTTATTGGCCCATAGAATCAATAGGAGTGAACAGATATCACACATTTTAATGTGCTACTATGACTAAGCAGTCAATGGAGTAAGGAGAAAGGCACACTTGGCCTGGGGGGAGAAAGAAGAAATGCGGTCCTGGGATGAGATTACACGGCAGCACATGTATAAACGGACGTTGAACAATCATTTCATTTATAGCGGAAATGTTTCCGGTGCAACCCACCAGGACAGATTGATGGAAGTGGCTGTGTGACACAAGCATAAAATGTAATTGGACATGGATGGATAGATATATATATGTTTATCAATTTACAAAATGCAAAGTGAATGAACAGAAGAAAAATCTAAATCAATATTTGGTGTGACTACCCTTTTTCTTCAAACTAGCATAAATTCTTACACTTGCACAAAGTCAGGGGTTTTGTAGGATTAGAGTCAGGTGTATGATTACCAATTATACCAAGCAGGCGCTAATGATCACAAATTTAATATGTAGGTTGAAACACAGTCATTAAAGGGGTTATAAACCCTCCGTTTTTTTTGCTTATATCTACTGCTAGCAAGCAGTAGATATAGGCAAGAAGTGTAAAAAAAAACAAAAAAAAAACGCTTAAAATCCTTTTAAACTTACCTCGTTATCGCCGCTCGTTCCCACGCTGAGAATCAGGAACTGCTCGTACGGCCGCAAAGGATCTTGGGGCGGGCGCATGCGCAGTTCCGATTCTCGGCCAGGAGACGAGCAGAGACGCAAGGTAAATCTATGGACGCGTGCACCCGCCTGCAGACACCGCTGGATCGGAGAGACAGAGCAGTCAGCGCTGGATCGGAGTGACATCACACCGCTGGAGGGACAGATGAAAACATGGGGAAAGAAGAGGAAGATCGGAAAAAGAGACATCATTTAAGGTAAGTGCTAACATTTACATTGGGGGGAGGGAATTTTTTTTTGCCTTTAATGTCACTTTAACTGAAACAGAAACAGCTCTGTAGGAGGCTTAAAACTGGGTGAGGAACAGCCAAACTCTGCTACTAAGATGAGGTTGTGACAGTTTCATGTCACAGGTCATACACCATGGTCAAGCCTGAGCTCAGCAACAAGACACAAGGTAGTTATACCAGCAAGGTCTCTCCCATGCAAAGATTTTAAAGCAGACTGGGGTTTCAAGATTTGCTATTCAAGCTCTTTTGAAGAAGCACAAAGAAACAGGCAACATTGAGGACCGCAGACACAGTGGTCGGCCAAGGAAATAATGCAGCAGATGAAAGACACACCGTGCTTACTTCCCTTTGACATCAGATGTCCAGCAGTTCCATCAGCACTGAACTGGCAGAAACCAGTGGGACCCAGGTACACCCATCTACTGTCCAGAGAAGCCTGGCCAGAAGTGGTCTTCATGGAAGAATTGCGGCCAAAAAGCTATACCTCCGACGTGGAAACAAGACTAAGCGACTCCACTATGCACAAAAATATAGGAACTGGGGTGCAGAAAAATGGCAGCAGGTGCTCTGGACTGAGTCAAAATTTGAAATAGTTGTCTGTAGCAGGAGGCAGTTTGTTGGCCAAAGGGCTGGAGAGCGGTGCAGTAATGAGTGTCTGCAGGCAACCGTGAAGCATGGTGGAGGTTCCCTGCAAATCTGGGGCTGCATTTCTGCCAATGGAGTTGGAGATTTGGTCAGGATCAATGGTGTCCTCAATGCTGAGAAATACAAGCAGATACTTAGCCATCATGCCATACTATCAGGAAGGGGTCTGATTGGCCCCAAATTTATTCTGCAGCAGGACAACGACCCCAAACATACATCCAATTTATTAAGAACTATCTCCAACGTAAAGAAGACCAAAGAGTCCTGGAAGTGATGGTTTGGCCCCCACAGAGCCCTGATCTCAACATCGAATCTGTCTGGAATTACTTTTAAGAGACCGAAGGATTTGAGACAGCCTACATCCACAGAAGATCTGGGATTAGTTCTCCAAGATGGTTTCAACAACCTTCCTGCCGAGTTCCTTCAAAAACTGTGTGCAAGTGTACCTAGAAGAACTGATGCTGTTTTGAAGGCAAAGGTTGATCACACCAAATATTGATTTGCTCTTCTGTTCATTTACTTTCCATTTTGTTGATTGATAAAAATAAACTATTAACACTTTTATTTCTGAAAACATTCTTACTTTACACCATTTTTTCACACCTGCCTAAAACTTTTGCACAGTACTAGGGATGTCCCGATAACGATACTAGCATCGGTACCGATACAGGACATTTTCACAACTACTTGTGAAAATGCCCCGATACACATGCCGATATAGGCACTTTAATTTTTTAGATAGCTTCAGGCTGCCCAGAGGTACCGCACTTGTTGGGGGTCCTCTGGGCAGCCAAACGGGGACCTCACTGAACCGCCTCCCACAAACACGCTAGACACCAGGCACGGCCATGACACTCCAGCACAACTCCGACTACCAAAGGACTAGGTGAGAGACCAGGTAATGGACTCCTGGAGTTTCGTTTTATAAAAATCATGTGCCTTTAAGAAAAGGTATCGGTAATTGGTATTGTGAGTACCTGAGGGAAAGTACTTGTAGTTGAAAGTGGTGTCGGGATATCCCTACACATATAACACCCCTAGTAGAACCTTAGTTTTTGGATCAGCCAGGGCAATTTAATCCAGTAGATGCCCCTTCCCCAACATGGACCATTATCTCCTGATCTGTAATCAGTCATACCGACAGTCAGTCATCCAAAGACTACAGGCTTCTTTATAGATAAGGAGAATCTTAACAGAGGTGTATGGCGAAAGAACAATCTTCAAAGGGTGACAACACCCGGGCTGGGCTGCAGGTGTCCATACCTGTGGAGCAGCACAACACAGACAGGGGGCGCTGTTCCTGCAGCAGACCGAGGACGGTCGGGGCAAAGAACATACACTCATCGTCTGGGTGAGCGATGAGCAGCAGAGGAGCCCGCACACCCCGGAAATTCCCCACCGGCCGGCCGGATAGCACATCTCTCCAGCGGCTGCACACACACCACAACACAGAGAGCACAGCGACCAAGGCCACAGCCAGCATCACGGAACCGAGTGTTACACCTACACTGCTCCGTCCAGAAACAAGACGTGGGCACATAGATTCCGCAGAGCGCACGGCTCACAATGCGCATGCGCCTACACATCTTCCGCGGCTGATTGGATAAGCGGGAAATAAAAGGATTATGTTGTCAAATACCCGCAGCATCTGTCACTGCTGGCTGCAGCTTCCCGGGGACACCGAGAGACAATGCACAGTAGAAAGTAACCTTTATAGATGGCTTCACACATTGCTTTGTCTACTGGAGACCCGGACTGGTAGATTCTGGTTGCCCACCTTGCCATTAAGCAGAAATAAAGCAGATGTGAAACCAATTGGTAAAATCTCAGATAAGCTCGCACATGTTATTGTCATTCCAAAATGTATTTTCAGATCTGCAGCTTTCATGAAAATAACACCCGTAGAGTGAGCGTGCCTAATAGAAGAAAGCCAACAAGCAGATGCTGTGAGCCCCCCTGAAATACGTTGGATTAAAAGTGTGCTGGGTTTATCCAATGATAAACCCAGCACATTTTTAAGCTAATGCGATTCGGGGGGTGGGCTCACTGCATCTGCTTGTTGGCTTTCTACTATCATATCATGTTTAATTAAAATATTGCTGGACTTATCCAATTGTCACGCTCTCAATTTTAGCAGCCTACAAAAAGTAAATCCAATAAATCAGGATATCTGCTCTCATCCAATCATCAGGCACTTCCTGTTAAAGGGTGACAACGCTGTCCTCCCTGTCTGCCAATTGTGAGCCTACGTTGTCGCCCTCCAGGCTGACAATGGAAACTACGAACATCTTTTTCAGCACACATTACGCAGAGAAGGTCAACTTGTCACCATGAGGAAACCCATCCTAATAAATGCAAATCCATGTAGCACGTAGCAGAATTGGCACAGTTGACATTTCAGTCTTCACTATTAAAGGGACATTAAAATCCTTTTCTTCATTTTTTTATCCGTTTAAACGTTGACGTGGCGTGCACAGGAACATGAAGTAATGTTTTGTTTTTTTAACTTCACATGCTATGAAATGCTCTTTTTGAAGTCATTATCGTAAATTTCTAATTTAGTTTCTGTTAGGACGAAATTCGTACTGAATCCGAAATTCCGAATCCGAAACTTCGGATCCGAAATTTCAGATTCGGATGAATTCGGACATGGTACATTTCGGAAATTAGAATTTCCGAAATTTCGTCCGAATTTTGTTTCGGAACGAAACGAATCGCACATGTCTACAACAAGGCTCCCCTTGGAAAGCAGCATTGTCACCCTGTGGAGAGGGTATTGTTAGATGGACCAGCAAATTTAGATGGACTTGACTAACAAATTAAATCTGAACTCCACCTAATACTTTTTAAGCACTTAGAGCAACAGTTTTTTTTTCCTTTCGGGATAAAGGTTTTACCGAAATAAATAAAATCTGACCATTGTGAGTACCGCTGTCAGTGTTACCTGGTTTGTCTGAACCCTCTATTTGACACTTTCGCTGGACAGCTTGGTCTGGTAAAGGAAGTTGAAAAATAACAAACCTACTGACATGCACCCCACATGCATGAGTACAACCCTTCAAGCTGGTGGGGACAGTGTTATGGTTAGGGGCATGTTTTCCTGGCATGATTTGGGCCCTTTAATTTGTGTGGAACAACGTCTGAATAGCACAACATACCAAAGTATCGTTGATGATCAAGTTCATCCTATCATGTTGATGGCGTATCCCAATGGAGATGGCTACTTCCAACATGACAATGTGCCATGCCACGGTGCTCGTATTGTGCAGGAGTGGTTTCAAGAACATGAGTGAGACTTTACCTTGCTTAGGTGGCCCCCACAATCACCAGATCTCAATCCAGTTGAGCATTTGTGGGACGAAGTTGAAAGAGCCATCAGGCAGCTGGTTCCACAACCATCAAATCTCACAGAACTGGACAGTGCTATTCATCAGGCATGGTGTCAGATTCCTCGCATCACCTTTCAACATCTCGTGGAGTCAATGCCAAGAAGAATTGCTGCAGTATTGAAGGCAAAAGGTGACCCAACGAAGTACTGATGGGGTGGTCATAATAATCTGGCCACTCAGTGTATATTCAAAACAGAAAAGTGTAAATCTGGTCCAAGGTAATCTAAGGAGAACTGGCACTAACCACCTGAACCTGAGCACAAAAAGAATGGATACACAGGCACAACTGGATCCCAGCCAGCTTCAAAAGGGACAATGGCACATCGCAGGCTTGTGTGGATAAACAGCACTCTCCTCTGGCACCTGAAAGGAGTCTTTATCTCGAGCTACCATTATGTCTGCAGTGAGCGATCTTTAATGTGACAACTTTTTGGATGAAAAGATAGGAAATAGACTCCAAAAAGTTATTCTAAAGCAGACATCTAACACTGGTTCTTGGGTAAGCATGCTCATGCATACAGAGGTACAACCCTGAAAGCAGACTGTCTGTGTCTGGGGTTTGTGAGTGTGTACAAATTTGCATGTTCATGCAAGTACCAGGGTAAGGGGGGCTGTGATGTGAAAGAGGGGAACTCTAATGTGTAAGGAGGAGGCTCCGATGTGAAACAGGGGGGCTCTGATGTGAAAGAAGGGGACTTTGATGTAAAATAGGGGGGCTCTGGTGTGAAAGAGGAGGTTCTGACGTGAAAGATGCAGACTCTGATGTAAAAGGAGGCTCTGATGTGAAAGAGGGGGGCTCTCATGTGAAAGAGGGGGACACTGATGTGAAAGGAGAAGGGCTCTGATGTGAAAGAGGAGGACTTTGATGTGAATGATGTGGGCTCCGATGTAAAAGAGGGTGACTCTGATGTAGAAGGAGGAGGCCCTGATGTGAAAGGAGAAGGGCTCTGATGTGAAAGAGGAGGATTCTGATGTGAATGATGGGGGCTCTGATGTGAAAGAGGGAGACTCTGATGTGCAAGGAGGAGGCTCTGATGTGAATGATGAGGGCTCTGATGTGAAAGGGGGGGGGTCTGATGTGAATGATGGGGGCTCTGATGTGAAAGGAGGAGGCTCCGATGTGAAAGGAGGAGGCTCTGATGTAAAAGGAAGAGGCTCTGATGTAAAAGGAGGAGGCGCTGATGTGAAAGATAGGGGCTCTGATGTGAAAGGAAGAGGCTCTAATGTGAAAGGGGACTCTGATGTGAATGATGTGCTATGGGGGTTTGTTGTTTTATCTTTTAACATGCTATTTCTTATACCTTATTTTAGGCCGGAGGTTGGCTTTGAGACAAAGTAACAAGCACAGTTCGCATATTGAGAACGCACTACTTGACATGTTTCAGTATTCTGGCTCATCCAGTGGCCTTGTATGTTGGAAAATATTATTTTAAGTAGAACTAAAGCCAAAACCTTTCTTGCGTGTTTTGTAATCACACACATAACCATGCAATGTTTGGCGTTACTGTAGTGGAGTAAAATGCTGGCTACACATGTAACAATAACATCATTTGTGTTTGGATGGATGCATGATGACACATGTAGGGGACTGGATAGCACTGTAACTTGCTATAAAGTTACAATGTTACACTCTGATCTCTGGGGGAGAGGAGACTGAGAAAATGCTTCCTCCTGCCTGCAGCAGACTGATGACATCATCTCAGCCTAGACAATGTCACTGGCTGGAGCGAAATATGAGTAGTTAGTCACATTCAAATAGTCCTGGTGACTGAGACTAACTACTACTTACTTGCTATACCATGACCTGGATAAATGAGAACCCTCAAAGAGATACTGTTGCTGTATTTTGTGACCTGTCAGGAATATATTTTTGCAGACTTGTAAAGTTACTGATGGCCCACTTTAACAGGCATTTTTTTAGGTGGATAAAGAGTAGAAGAGTTGGAACCTCTGCCAGGTTTTTACTGTCGCTTGTGTCATTTTTGGGAATATTTACTTAAGAATAGTATTGGTACTGACACATGATACACATAGTAGCAGGCCACTGACAAGATACACATAGGACTAACATGCTACTGACATATGATACACAAAGGAGTAGCATGGCACTCAAAAACATGATACACATAGAAGTAGCATGTAGGGCTGCAACAACTAATTGATTTAATCATTGTCAACGATTCACATTATCAATTAGTTGATTCTGATTAGTTGACACCCCTCCCCTGATTCTGATTAGGGGACACAGAGCACTGCAGCCGGTGCCCAGCAGGGAGTAGAGACCGCTATGCCTATGCATTCCCCTGCTGCTGTGCCCTGTTCCTCCTGCTGGGCCCAGTTCCTACTGCAGTTCACCTGAGAGCCCGCACAGAGCCTGCAGTCCACCTGAGAGCCCACACCCAGTGTCCTCACAGAGCCCACAGTCCACCTGAGAGCCAGCAAAAAGCCTGCAGTCCACCTGAGAGCCCACATACATCCCGCACAGAACCTGCAATCCACCTGAGCGCCCACACAGAGCCTGCAGTCCACCTGAGAGCCTGCACAAAGCCTGCAGTCCACCTGAGAGCCCACAGACATCCCGCACAGAGCCTGCAATCCACCTGAGAGCCCACACACAGCGTCCTCACAGAGCCCGCAGTCCATCTGAGAGCCCGTACAGTGCCCTCACAGAGCCCGCAGTCTGTCTGAGTGCCCACACAGAGTCCGCAACCTACCTGAGGGCCCGCACACAGCCTGCACAGAGCCCGCAGTCCACCTGAGAGCTGACACACAGCCTGCACATAGCCCTCAGTCCACCTGAGAGCCCGCACAGAGCCTGTAGTCCATCTGAGAGCCCGCACGAAGCCTGCAGTCCACCTAAGAGCCCACAGACATCCCGCACAGAGCCTGCAGTCCACCTGAGAGCCCACACAGAGCCTGCAGTCCACCTGAGAGCCCGCACAGTGCCCACAGCCCAACGGAGAGCCTGCACAGTGCCCGTAACCCACCTGGGAGCATGGCCAGCCACCCTGAGAGCCTGTATAGCCCAGTTTATTTTTTCTTAGAAGTGCTAGTGGATAGATGAGGGGCAGTTAGTGTTAGTGAATAGGTAGTGCAGTTAGTGAAAAGGCCTTGCTATTAGTGTAGGGTCCTGCTCAACATACTTTTGGGGGGGGGCAGGCCTAAAGCTGTGTAACAGGCCCCAAAATTCTTCCTGCTGTGTCCAATTCCTCATGCTGTGCCCAGTTCTTCCTGCTGTGTCCCGTTCCTCCTGCTGTGTCCCGTTCCTCCTGCTGTGTCCCATTCTTCTTGCTCTGCTCTGTTCCTCCTGCTGTGCTCTGTTCTTCCTGCTGTGCCCCGTTCCTTCTGCTGTACGCCATTCCTCCTGCTGTATCCCATGCCTCCTCTGCTGCCCCGTTCCACCCATTGTGCCCCATTCCTCCTGCTGTGCTCCCTCTTCTCCCAGCGGTAGAAAGCCAGCGTCAAGTCTCCCATCCAGCAGATGGGAGCAATAGTCAGCCGGCTATTTTAAATTGCAGTAGCCAATAGCAGGCTGGCTATTGCATCCGCCCACTGACAATCAGCAGAGGAGGACCTGAAGGAGTAGGCAGCAGTCATTCCCCAGTGAAGTGGAACGGTGACACTAGGGGGTCTAATAGATGCAATGAGACATGTGCGATTAGTTTCGGAAAGATTCAGGTTTCGGAAGAATGTTTGGAAATTCGTACATTCTGATGCATCCGGACTTCCAAATGACAGAAATAACGAATGCAAACGAATACGAATTTCCCATAACCAAAATTTCGGATCTATCTGAATTTCTTTCCCGAATGAAGCTTTATTGTGTAAAGCATCAACTTCAAAAAATTCCTACCAGACCCTTGATCCAAGCACAGGCCTGGCAGGACAGGGGGGCTTATTTGCATTGGGGTACCCCTTTAATTAAGGCCGCCCCCCATTGAATGAGTAAGGGGTACCTGTATTTCTACTTATTCACTAAAGGGTTAAAAGTAAATGTAAATAAAGAGACCACACTTTTTGAAAAAGTCCTTTAATTGCAAAAAAAGAAAACAGTCAGTTGTTGACAATTCCTTTATTTAAACAAAACAAAAAACGGTTCCATCGATGTAACCCAGCGTCAATCACGATGGCCGACGCCCACCGACGAAGACTATCTATCATCTATCTATATTTAGTCCAATTTCGGTATGTTATTTTAAATAAAAGTTTGGCTATTTTATTATATTGGTTGGAGTCTTACAATTCATATTATTTTAAATCCATGAAACTAAGAAAATAGTCTCATATAATAAACACAATTATTTTAAAAAAATATATAAAAAAAGTGGGAAAAGTAAGTTTGGAGTTTCGGCCTGATACATGATACACATAAGAGTAGCATGGAGCATGGCACTTGGATACATATGGGAGCAGCATGGTACTGACATTGTAACTGAAATCTAGCACTAAATACAGCATTTGCTTGTACTGACACATGCAGAAGTATGGGGAACTCTGATAGTACATAGAAACATGTAGAGGACATGGTCATATAGCACTCAGGCACATGTAAGAGACGGTGTAATACAGAACTCAGACACAAACAGAGCAGACAAAATATCAGGGTACACAGAGACTTTTAGAGTACGGGGTCATACTAAACTAAAAGACATGGAGAGGATGGAATCATATGGAACTCAAACACATGGAGATGATGGAGTAACAGCACTCGGGAGTCATATGGCATTTAGATACATGTAGAGGACAGTTCAATGGCTAAGACACATGCAGTGATCAGAGGGTCTGTCTCCAATATACATGGAGCAGGGATCAGAGGGTCTGCATCCTGTACACATGTAGTAGTGGTGATCCCAGTGTCTGTCTCCTGTACACATGTAGTAATAATCGCACTGTCTGTCTCCTGTACAAATGTAGTAGTGATCGCACTGTGTCTCCCATACACATGTACTGTAGTAGTGGTAATTAGTTTCTGTCTCCTGTACACATGTAGTAGTAGTGATCGCAGTGTCTGTCTCCTATTCACATTTAGTAGTGATGATCGCACTGTCTGTCTCCTGTACAAATGTAGTAGTGATCACACTGTCTCCTGTACACATGTAGTAGTGGTGTTTGCAGTGTCTGTCTCCTGTACACATGTAGTAGTGATCGCACTGTTTGTCTCCTGTACACATGTAGCAGTGATCACACTGTCTGTCTACTGTACACATGTAGTAGTAGTGATCGGAGTGTATGTCTCCTGTACACATGTAGTAGTAGTGATCGGAGTGTATGTCTCCTGTACAAATGTAGTAGAAGTGATCGGAGTGTCTGTCCCCGGTACACATGTAGTAGTAGTGATCGGAGTGTATGGTTCTTGTACACATGTAGTAGTAGTGATCGGAGTGTCTGTCTCCGGTACACATGTAGTGGTGATCGGAGTGTCTGTCTCCTGTACACATGTAGTAGTAGTGATCGGAATGTATGTCTCTTGTACACATGTAGTAGTAGTGATCGGAGTGTATGTCTCCTGTACACATGTAGTGGTGATCGGAGTGTCTGTCTCCTGTACACATGTAGTAATGGTGTTTGCAGTGGATGAATGGCTCTCCTCCAGCTCAGGCACACTGGCACTCTGGCAGCACCCAGACACATGAAGCGTGTAAGCTGAGAGCTGGCTCCGCCCTCCCGCTTGCTGGAGTTTCGCTCGAGCCCGGTAGCGCTGCACCACAGGTCCTGGTAGAGCCGTAGAGCACCTCGGGGAGAATTCCGGTGTAATTATCGCTGCGCTCCGCCATTCATGACCGGTTTAGTAAACCCATGCAGATGATGTGCTGTGATCCGTCCGTTCTCCTTTCTGTGCTCCGGTAAGAAATCAGCCCGTATTGCTCTGACAGGACCGTGCGCGGCCGCTGTGTCCGAGAAGGAGGAGTGATTCGGTCAGATCCGTAGATCCGCCGACGCGCACACCCCACTGCCGGGGACACGGCCACCTCCAGGGATATGATAGTCGGGCCGCAGTGAGGCGACGCCTCGGGCCTCAGCTCCGGACTGAGCGGAGAAAGGAAGCAGAGGAGGTGGGGGTGTACAAAATGGCGGACTCTGCGCGGATCCTGCCCGGCTGACTCCGGAGGGACTCTGAGCTTCGCCGTACGGAAATCAGGACTGACGGTGTGCGGAACTAAGAGCGGGGCGGAAGCTACCGGGAGCAGCGTGTATACGGTGAGTGTGGGCGGCAGGCTGTATGGAACCCGGGGCCTGTGTGATGGGGGTAGA